>NC_142796.1:62299351-62599351 GCF_049724085.1 Artemia sp. Qi Xiang Cuo
TATTAATGTAGTTCTTAAGTAGAAAAAATACTTCATCAAACTTTTATATCCTCGCTCAAGGTTGAATGGAGTTATGGCTAGGGGGACAAGTCCTAAAACCATTTGAATTCATTGAGAGGAGGAGTCATGAGACCCTCCAGGAACCCAACACCCATGAATATCTAAAACACTATTTCTTGAAACCTAAATAGATAAATAAATATTCTAAATTAAGATTTAAGACACGTAAAACTATAAACCGCTAAATTTTACGTCTAGATAACTAAACAATAGGAGTCGAGCACGAAAAGTCATCTAGAAAACCTAATTCTCACAGACACTGAAAGATCATTAACTATTTTTTTTCATTGTTTTAGGCAAATAAAACCATAAAATACTGAATTTAACTTCTCAACAAACTATTCATCCCAAACTAGAAGTTTCAGACAACAAACGCCTATGAGAGACTAAGAATCATAGCTCTGAAAAGTCCTAAAAAAAACTACACATCCCAAATCATAATTTTCTGACAATACACACCTATGAAAGACTAAGAAATCTAGCTCAGAAAAGTCAAAAATAGCAAGCCACCCATCCCAGATCATAGGCTTCAGTCAACAGACCCCTATGAAAGGCTAAGAAAACCAGCTCAGAAAAGTCAAAAAATAGCAAACCACCCACTCCAAATCATAGGTTTCAGACAACACACACCTACGAAAGACTAAGATATCGGGCTATGAAAATTCGGAAATAGCAAATTAGACACCTCAAATCATAGGTTGTCAGACAACACCCGCCTCAGAAATAATAAGAAACCTTATATAAGAAAATCCGGAAATATCAAACTGCTCACCCCAAACTATAGGTTTCAGACAACAAACGCCTATGAGGGACTAAGAATCCTAGCTCTGAAAAGTCCAAAAAGCAAACTACAAATCCCAAATCATAATTTTCTGACAGCACACACCTATGAAAGGCTAAGAAACCTAGCTCTGAAAAGTCAATAATAGCAAATATAAGTTTCAGACAACATTCACCTACGAAAGACGGGAGCCCGGGGAGAACCTTTGAGGGTCTGAGGGGGCCCATGAGGGCTGGGTTGCGCTTTGGGAGCTTGGGGGGTCTTTGAGGACCGAGGGCTTCCTTCTGGGTTGGGGTTTGGGGGTCGGAAACTTTTGGGGTGGGGGGTTCCTTCGGGGTGGGGGTTGGTGGATCGGAACCCTTTGGGGTTGGGGTAGAGGACCTCGCTACACTGTTCAAATGGAACTTGTGTATTATAACGACCAAAGAGTTTCACCCTCAAATCCTCTTCTAAAATCATCTTTTAAATCATCTTTTAAAATGTCTCTAACTGTTTCGCCGAAATAATTCCCTAAAATAATAATTTGTTCTGAAAAGATATAATAAAGCCTTAAAAAGTATTATAATGGGGGCTCAAGAGCCTTTGGGGCGCCGGGGGCCGTTTGGGAGCCCGGAGACCCTTTGCGGACCGGGGGTTCCTTCGAGGTTGGGGTGGGGGGATCGGAGCCCTTTGGGGTTGAGGTAGGGGACCTCACAACACTGTTCAAATGGAACTTGTGTATTATAACGACCACAGAGTTTCACCCTCAAATCCTCTTCTAAAATCATTTTTAAATCATCTTTTAAAATGTCTCTAACTGTTTCACCGAAATAATTCCCTAAAATAATAATTTGTTCTGAAAAGATATAATAAAGCCTGAAAAAGTATTATGATGGGGGCCCAGGAGCCTTTGGGGCGCGGGGGGCCATTTGGGAGCCGGGAGACCCTTTGCGGACGGGGGGTTCGTTGGGGGTGGGGGGTGAGGTATTGGAGCCTTTTATGGTTGAGGAATGGGACATCACAACACTGTTCAAATGGAACTTGTGTATTATAACGACTACAGAGTTTCACGCTCAAATCTTCTTCTAAAATCCTCTTTTAAATCTTCTTTTAAAATGTCTCTAACTGTTTCACCGAAATAATTCCCTAAAATAATAATTTGTTCTGAAAAGATATAATAAAGCCTGAAAAAGTATTATAATGGGGGCTCAGGAACCTTTGGGGCAGCGGGGGCCCTTTGGGAGCCTGGAGAACCTTTGTGGACCAGGGGTTTAATTCGGGGTTGGGGTGGTGGGATCGAAACCCTTTGGGGTTGTGGTAGGGAACCTCACAACACTGTTCAAATGGAACTTGTGTATTATAACGACCACAGAGTTTCACCCTCAAATCCGCTTCTAAAATCATCTTTTAAATCATCTTTTAAATTGTCTCTAAGTGTTTCACCGAAATAATTCCCTAAAATAATAATTTGTTCTGAAAAGATATAATAAAGCCTTAAAAAGTATTATAATGGGGGCTCAGGTACCTCTGGGGTGCGGGGGGGCCCTTTGGGAGCCCGGAGAACCTTTGCGGACCGGGGGTTTCCTTCGGGGTTGGGGTGGGGGGATAAGAACCCTTTGGGGTTGTGGTAGGAGACCTCACAACACTGATCAAATGGAACTTGTGTATTATAACGACCACAGAGTTTCACCTTCAAATTCTCTTCTAAAATCACCTTTTAAATCATCTTTTAAATTGTCACTATACCCTCCATGTAACTGAACCCTTGTATAACCGAAACCCTTTAAGTATCTGAGCATATTCTTTGTAATGTTGATACAAGCATCCCATTCTTTAATTACCCGTGAGGCATTCTTAACCAACGCAATACCTTTACGCAAATACCTTTTCGCAGAAAAATCGCAAATCTCGTAAACTAAAGAAGTAATTACCCTTTTCAAAAACATTAGTCGTTCTATTAATGAACCCATGAAACGAAACCAGTCTGATAGCATCACACAATCTCGCTCCTAGTTCCAAAAATGGAATGCATGTAGCGTTCATAGTAATAGGTTTAAAAACCTATTAGCCAAGTTTTTTAAAAAAAAAACAACCTACTAATCAACTTACAGGTGAGTGACCCTTTTAAGTCAATATACTGGTTAAACTGCAAACAAATCCATGCCTCAGGCGTAGGTCTGAATGTAGAATTGAATGTAGGACCGGGACTGTGCACACTTTTGAGCATATTCTTGTAGGGTTGAATGTAGGATTGAATGTAGGACCGGGACTGTGCACACTTTTGAGCATATTCTTGTAGGGATGAATATAGGACAGAATGTAGGACCGGGACTGAGCACACTTTTGAGCATATTCTTGTAGGATTGAATGTAGGACCGGGACTGAGCATTGCCTTACTACTAGTGTCCTCCTCAAAAACATATTTTCTATGAGAAAATCAACTACGCTCAACAAAATAGCTAACTCAAAATTTTGA
Organism: Artemia sp. Qi Xiang Cuo; assembly: GCF_049724085.1. Taxonomy (NCBI): domain Eukaryota; kingdom Metazoa; phylum Arthropoda; class Branchiopoda; order Anostraca; family Artemiidae; genus Artemia; species Artemia sp. Qi Xiang Cuo. The sequence continues at coordinate 62,302,648 of NC_142796.1, forward strand.
TTGGATGTGTTTGGGGGAATGAAGGGCGGGGGGCGGGCTAGTTGCCCTCCAATCACTTTCGACTATTAAAAAGGGTACTAGCCCTTTTAATTTCCAATCAAGAGTAGAAGGGCCTTATTGACTTCCACGCGACACCCCTGCTGCCACCTACAACTTTTTTACATAGTTTAATGAGGACAGGGTCAATGACCTCTTTCTCAATGGTCTCTTTCTCCAGGTGTGTTTTTGGCACGCTCTCAGCGAATGTTATGATCCAGAAATAGTATTTGTGTTGTTTCCGAGGCAAATGTCAAGGTCAATGTTGTTGATATGTTGTTGTAAGTGCACGCTCTCAGCGAATGTTATGGCAAATAGCCCCCCCCACGTCCATCATTCACCCAAACACATGAAATCAAAATTTTTAGATAGCCATTTTGTTTAGCGTAGGCTAGTTGATTCCCAGATAGAAAATATGTTTTTGAGAAGGACACTCCCCCACAACTCTCAGGGCAAGGGTTTTAAGTTATGCCCTGGGCGCAAATAAGGTTTTTATAGAAGGCGTTGTCGTAATAACTTCAAAAAAAAAGGCTAATTCGATTGGAAATTCAAAGGCTAGTGCCCTTTTTAACAGTCGAAAGTGATTAGTAATATTTTTTGTTGTTGCTGTTGTTTAGACCAGGGCACTTCGTATCGAAGGAGTTGTCATGGGAACTTCGAAAGGGGCTCATTCGATTGAAAATAGAAAGGGTTGATGCCCTTTTTAATAGTCGAAAGTGATTGGAGGGCAACTATTTCCCCTTCCACTACCACCCTCCCTTTGGCCCATTATGTTAAAAAACTAAATGTTGCCTTAAGATTAAATGAAAATGCACTGTGATAATGCTAATTCTCTGTAAGGCATCCAAGCAGTATCCCAAGAACGACTGAGGGTATTATGTTCAAACTTTCGAGGTTACTTCGGCTCTTAAAATTTAACCAAATCAAAATAATGTAAGTGTATCCAAGCTATCAAAGAAAGTAAACAGATTTTTTGCGAATGGTATCAAGTTTTCCATTTCAGATCAACTAGAGGAGGTATGAAACTAGGTTAAACAGTACTATTTGTGTCCAGATGTTTTAAAATGGTGTATGTTGTTAAAAATTGCTGAAAATTTTTCTCCAGCATACAAATTGCAGGCCAAACTATAAAGTTTTAAAAACGAAAAAGATTTAAAGTGTTATTTTCTTTTTCCCTGAAAAGACTATGTCAATATAAAACGAACAGATATTAATTAAAAAAAACTTTTTTCACAAAATAAGTTTTTCAAAGAAAAGTAAAGAACTCCATTAAACAAAAATGAGAAAAAATGAAATCAAATAATCTACCAATCTCGAAACTACCACAAATGAGCATCGATAAATAAATGAAACCCAAAAGGAACAGAAATTACAATAGATAACCGAGTCAAACTCAAAACGAGCAGAAATTAACATAAGTTGGGTGCAAAACCCCTATGCCTTCCCAAGCCCAGAACAAAATTTGCTCTTTACTGAAAAAATGCAAATGAATGTGCATTGTCAGTTTAATATACATATACTGATACTTAGTAATCAAAATTTTACAATTATTTGATTTATTAAAGTTATAAAAGCAGAAACATTTATATTTTTTCAGTAAAGTGCAAATTTTGTTCTGGCTTGGAAGGCATAAGATTTTGCGTAACTATATGTTAATTTATGCTCGTTTTCATTTGACTCAGTTATTTATTGTAATTAATTAAAAAAATTTCAACAAAATAAGTTTTCCAAAGAAAAGCAAAGAACTCCTTAAACAAAAAATGAGCAAAACTAAAATCAAATCTACCAAGTGGAAAACTACCACAAATCAGCATCGATAAATAAATGAAACCCAAAACGAACAGAAATTACAATAAATAACCGAGTCAAACTCAAAACGAGCAGAAAATAACATAAGTTGGGCGCAAAAGCCCTATGCCTTCCCAAGTCCAGAATAAAATTTGCACTTTACTGAAAAAAATATAAATGTTATTACTTTTAGAACTTTAATAAATCAAATAATATTAACATTTTGATTACTAAATATCAGTATATGTATATTAAACTGACAATACACATTCATTTGTATTTTTTCAGTAAAGCGCAAATTTTGTTCTGGCCTTGGGAAGGCATAGGGGTTTTGCGCCCAACTTATATTAATTTCTGCTCGTTTTGAGTTTGACTCGGTTAATTATTGTAATTTCTGTTCGTTTTGGGTTTCATTTATTTATCAATGCTGATTTGTGGTAGTTTCACGCATTATATATTATTTAATTTTATTTATGCTTATTTTTTGTTTAATGAAGTTTTTTACTTTTCTTTGAAAAAATTATTTTTTCGAAAAAGTTTTTTTAAGTAATTTCTGCTTGTTTCATATTGACGGAGTCTTTTCAGGGAAAAAGAAAATAATGCTTAAAATCTTTTCGTTTTTTAAGAATTTATAGTTGGACCTGCTATTTGTATGCCGGAGTAAAATTTTCAGCAATTTTTAAGAACATACACCCTTTTAAAAATCTTGACGCAAATAGTACTGTTTAATTTAGTTTCATAACTCCTCTAGTTGACCTGTAATGGAAAACTTGATACCATTCGCAAAAAAATCTGTTTACTTTCTTTGATAGCTTGGATACACTTACGCTATTTGGATTTGGTTAAATTTTAAGAGCAGAAGTAGCCCCGAACGTTTGAACATAATACTCTCAGTCGTTCTTGGGATACTGCTGAGATGCCTTATTGGGAGTTAGCATTATCACAGTGCATTTCAATTTAATCTTAAGTCAACATTTAGTTTTTAAACATATAAAAATTGGATTTGAGGAAGACTAAAATCTATTCTTTAAATCATATACAACAACTTTCTATATAAACCTTATATGCCCCCAGGGCATAACTTAAAACGCCTGCCCTGAGGGCTGTGGGGGGGAGGGGTTGTCATCCTTAAAGACCTAATTTCCAAAACTTTTAACTACGTTGAATAAAATGGTTATCTAAAAATTATGATTGGATGTGTTTTGGGAGAAGGTGGGCGAGAGAGGGGGGTTAGTTACCCTCAAATCCCTTTTGACTATAAAAAAGGGTATTAGTCCTTTGAATTTCAAATCGAATGAGTCCTTTTTCAACTTTCTACGACAAAGATTTCAATAAAAACCTTATATGCCCCCAGGGCATAACTTAAAAACCTTGCCCTGAGGGTTGTGGGTGAGGGTCGTCCTTAAAAATATGTTTTCTATCTGGAAATCAACTACCCTGAACAAAATGGCTATCTAAAAATTTTGATTGGATGTGTTTGGGGGAAGGATGGCCGTGGGGGGGGGGGGGCTATTTGCCCACCAATCACTTTTAAATATCAAAACGGGCAATAGCCCTTTGAATTTCCAATCGAAAGAGCCTGTTTTGAAGTTTATACGACAACGCCTTCTATAATAACCTTATATGGCCCCAGGGCATAACTTAAAACCCTTGCCCTGAGGGTTGTGGGGGAGTGTTCTCCTCAAACACATATTTTCTATCTGGAAATCACCTACGCTGCACAAAATGGCTATCTCAAAGTTTTGATTGGATGTGTTTGGGGGAATGCTGGGCGTGAGGGGGGGGGGCTAGTTGCACTCCAATCACTTTCGACTATTAAAAAGGGTATTATTCCTTTAAATTTTCAATCGAATGAGCCTGTTTGGAAGTTTCTACGACAACGCCTTCTATAAAAACCTCATATGCCCCCAGGGCATAACACAAAACCCTTGCCCTGAGGGATGTTGGGGATTGTCCTGCTCAAAAAAATATTTTCTATATTGAAATCAAGGATGCTGAACAAAATAGCTATCTCAAAATTTTGATTGGATGTGTCTGGGGGAATGGTGGGCGTGGGAGGGGGCTAGTTGCCCTCCAATCACTTTCGACTATTAGAAAAGTGTACTAGCCCTTTGAATTTCAAATCGAATGAACCTTTCTTGAAGTTTCTACGACAACGCCTTCTATAAAAACCTTATAGACCCCCAGGGCATAACGTAAAACCCTTGCCCTGAGGGTTGTGGGGAAGTGTCCTCCTCAAAAATATATTTTATATCTGGAAATAAACTAAGCGTGACAAAACGATTATCTAAAACGGGGCAGTGGCTGGGGTTTTGTGTATGATTCGCGTGTGGGGGCCTAGTTACCCTCAGTTCATTGCTAACTATTCAAAAGGGCACTATCCATTCGAAGATTTCATAGACAGATTCTTTTATGAAGCTTCAACGATGGCGCCTTCCACAAAAACCTTATATGCCCCTAGGGCATAACATAAAACCCTTGCCCTGTTGGTTGTGGGGGAGTGTCCTCCTCAAAAACATATTTTCTATCTGTAAATCAACTACGCTGAACAAAATGGCTATCTCAAAATTTTGATTGGATGTGTTTGGGGGAATGATGGGCGGGGGGGGGGCTAGTTGCCCTCCAATCACTTTCGACTATTAAAAAAGGCACTAGCCCTTTCAATTTCCAATTGAATGAGCCCTTTTGAAGTTTCTACGACAACGCTTTCAATATTTTCTATCTGTTGTTTGGGGGAATGATGGGCGTGGGGGGGCCTAGTTGCCCTCCAATCACTTTCAACTATTAAAAAGGGTACTAGCCCTTTGAATTTCCAATCGAATGAGCCTGTTTTGAAGTTTCTACGACAACGCCTTCTATAAAAACCTTATATGCCCCAGGCCATAACTTAAAACCCTTGCCCCGTGGGTTGTGGGGGAGTGTCCTCCTCAAACATATATTTTCTATAAGTAAATCAACTACGCTGAACAAAATGGCTATCTCAAAATTTTGATTGGATGTGTTTAGGGGAATGATGGGCGGGGGGGGGAGGCTAGTTGCCCTCCAATCACTTTCGACTATTAAAAAAGGCACTAGCCCTTTCATTTTCCAATTGAATGAGACCTTTTGAGGTTTCTATGACAACGCTTTCAATAAAAACTTTAGATGCCCCCAGGGCAAAACTTACAACCCCTGTCCTGAGGGCTGTGGGGGGAGGGGTTGTCATCCTTAAAGACCTAATTTCCAAAACTTTTAACTACGTTGAATAAAATGGCTATCTAAAAATTTTGATTGGATGTGTTTTGGAAAAAGGTGGGCGAGAGAGGGGGGTTAGAGTAGAATGCACCATATGGATTTGCTAACGCCCCTAGGAACCACTGAAGCGTATCAAGTTGAACGAACTTTATCTAGGTCATCCCAGAGGGCCCTCTACACCTTTTAAAGAGAGTGAGTATCCCCTCCCAATGTCATATGGATTTTATAGATGCACTAGAAACCACTGAAGCGTATCAAGTTGAATGAACTTTATCTAGGTCATCCCCTAGGGCCCTCTACACCTTTTAAAGAGAGTGAGTATCCCCTCCCAATGTCATATGGATTCTATAGAGGCACTAGGATCCACTGAAGGGTATCAAGTTGAATGAACTTTATCTAGGTCATCCCCTAGGGCACCCTTGAGTTGAACGAACCTTATCTAGATCATTCTCTATTGAGGGTCCATTTTGCTTACTGTACGTTCCTTGCCATGCTATTTGCTTACTTTACGATCCTTGGCACCTTTCCAGGGCACATGTCAACGCTATCCCATTGGGACACTCTTTTATAATTTAGTTCTGGACCTTAGGGAGTACTCAAAGTTTAAACTAATAAAGATTTAGCTGCCAAGAAAGGAATTTCAGTAAAGAAATTCAGAACACTCTTCTGAAATCCTAAGAAATAGAATAGTGAAAGGATTATGGGTTTCAAGCATCAAGGACCCCCCCCCCAACTTTTTGGTCCCCTCTCCCTTTTTTTGAAATTTTTGTTTTGAAATTTTTTTTAAAACTTTTATTTTTTTTAACATGATATATTTTTTCAACTTTTTTTTACATATCTTAGAATGACATGTAACACACTTAAATCAAAAAAATCACATTTAATATTTTACAAATTCAAAATGAGAATGATAGGGAAATGTTAGTCGTGACTTTTACTATTAGAAAAATATTGTTTGTAGTAGCACTTTTTTTTATTGGACTAATTTTTGGGAAATTATTTAACTTTTTTTTTCTTTTTTTTGACTGAATTTTTTTATGCACTGAAATTATTCCACCTTTTTCTGTGAATTTTTTTATTTTTTAACATGGTGTTTTTTTCAACTTTTTTTTACGTCTCTTAGAATGAGATGAAACATACTTAAAAAATAAAAAATTCACATTTAATTGGAATAAGCAAACACCCGCCCAGACACACAAGCAAAAAGAGTGAGAGACAAAAACACATACAAATAAGTAGATTCAGACACAAAAGCAGAGAAAGACATTCATTTGGAATAAGAAAACACCAGCCCAGACACACAGGCAAAAAGAGTGAGAGAGACAAAACCCATACAAATACCTAGATTCAGACACACAAACCGAGAAAGACATGCATTGGAATAATATAACACCCGCCCAGACACACAGACAAAAAAGTGAGAGAGACAAAAATACATACAAATACGTAGAGTCAGTCATACAAACCGAGAAAGACATGCATTAGAATAAGCAAACACCTGCTCAGACAGACAGGCAAAAAATAGTGAGAGAGATAAAAACACGTACAAATACGTAGATTCAGACACACAAACCGAGAAAGACATGCATTGGAATAATCAAACACCCGCCCAGACACACAGACAAAAAGAGTGATAGAGATAAAAATAAATACAAATACGAAGATTAAGACAAACAAACCGAGAAAGACAAGCATTGGAATAAGCAAACACCCGCCCAGAAACAAAGGCAAAAAGAGTGAGAGAGACAAAAACACAAAGAAATACGTAGATTCAGACGCAAAACCGAGAAAGACATGCATTAGAATACGCAAACAGCCACCCAGACACACAGGCAAAAAGAGTGAGAGAGACAAAAAACACATACAAATACGTAGATTCACACGCACAAACCGAGAAAGACATGCATTGGAATAAGCAAACACCGCGCCGAGACACACAGGCAAAAAGAGTGAGAGAGAAAAGACACATACAAATACCTAGATTAAGACACACAAACCGAGAAATACATGCATTGGAATAAGCAAACACCCACCCAGACACAGAGACAAAAAGACTGAGAGAGACAAAAACACATACAAATACGTAGATTCAGTCATAGAAACCGATAAAGACATGCATTGGAATAAGCAAACACCCGCCCAGACACACAGGCTAAAAGAGTGAGAGATAAAAACACATACAAATACGTAGATTCAGACACACAAACCGAGAAAGACATATATTGGAATAAGCAAACACCCACCCAGACACACAGACAAAAAGAGTGAGAGAGACAAAACACATACAAATATGTAGATTCCGTCACACAAATGAGAAATACAAGCATTGGAATAAGGCAAACACCTGCCCAGACACACAAGCAAAAAGAGTGAGAGAGAAAAAAACACATACAAATATGTAGATTCAGACACACAAACCAAGAAAGACATGCATTGGAATACGCAAACATCCGCCCAAACACAGGCAAAAAGAGTGAGAGCGACAAAAACACATACGATTACGTAGATTCACACACACAAACCGAGAAAGACATGCATTGGAATAAGCAAACACCTGACCAGACAAACAGTCAAACAGAGAGAGAGACAAAAACACATACAAATAAGTATATTCAGACACACAAACCGAGAATGACATGCAATGGAATAAGCAAACACCCGCCCAGACACACAGGCAAAAAGAGTGAGAGAGACAAAAACACATACAAATACGTAGATTCAGACGCAAAAACCCAAAAAGACATGCATTGGAATAAGCAAACATGTCTCTCCAAAAAGAGAGACATGCAAAAAGTTAGGTTAATTCAGGTTCACTTAGAGTGGGGCCACCCTAAGTGAACCTGAATTAACCCAACTTTTTGCATGTCTCTCTCACTATGACTGTGTGTCTGAGCGGGTGTGCTGCCATCTATAACCGGTCTAACCTAAATTCAACGTAATCATGCATAAAGTCAAAATAAATACAACTTGGATCTTATGTATGTTATCTGATGTATCCAATGAGTTTGTTACTTACTTACAATTTTTTCATAATTTCTTGAATGAAATTTCTGTATTGTGTATCCATGAGTTGAATTCAAGAAAGATTTGGTTACTTAGTTACTTACAATTCTTTCCTAATTTATTGAACGAAATTTCCGTATTGTGTACTCAAGAGGTGAATTCAAGACAGAGTTTGTTACTTACTTAACATTTTGTTACTTACTTACATTTTTTTCATAATTTCTTGAATGAAATGTCTGTAATGTGTATCCAGGAAATTGTTACTCACTGACAATATTTTCATAATTTCTTGAATGAAATTTCTGTATTGTGTATCCAAGAGGCGAATTCAGGAAAAATTTTGTTACTTACTTACAATTTTTTTTATTTCTTGAATGAAATCTCTGTATTGTGTATTCATGAGGAGAAATCCAGAAAGAGTTTGTTACTTACTGACAATTTTTTCATAATTTCTTGATTGAAATTGCTGTATTGTGTGTCCAGGAAGCGAATTCAAGAAAGAGTTTTCTACTTACTTACAATTTTTTCGTAATATCTTGAGGGAAATTGCTGTATTGTGTGTCCGGGAAGTGAATGCGAGAAAGAGTTTGTTTAAAATTTTCTTCATAATTTCCTGAAATAAATTTCTGTATTTTGCATCCAAACGGCGACTTCAAGAAAGAGTTTGTTACTTATAGAATTTGTCATAATTTCTTGAATGAGATGTCTTTATTGTGTATCCAGGAGGCGAATCCAAGAAATAATTTGTTACTTACTTACAATTTTTTTTCATAGTTTCTTGAATGAAATGTCTGTATTATGTATCCAGGAGGCGAATTCAAGAAAGAATTTGTTACTTACTTACAATTTTTCATAATTTCTTGAATAAAATTTCCGTATTGTGTATCCAAGGGGTGAAAACAATAAAGAGTTTATTTACAATTTTTTTGATAATTTCTTGAATGAAATATCTGTATTGTGCATCCAAGATGTGAAATCAATAAAGACTTTGTGACTTACTTATAATTTTTTCTTAATTTCTTAAATGAAATTTCCGTATTGTGTATCCAAGAGGTAAATTTAAGAAAGAATTTGTTACTTACTTACAATTTTTTTCATAATTTCTTGAATGAAACGTCTGTATTGTGTATCCAGGAGGCGAGTTCAAGAAAGAATTTGTTACTTCTCTCACTCTTTTTGCCTGTGTGTCTGGGCGGGTGTTTGCTTATTCCAATGCATGTCTTTCTCGGTTTGTGGGTCAGAATCTACATATTTGTATGTGTTTTATCTCACTCACTCTGTTTGCCTTTGTGTCTGGGCTGTTTTGTGCTTATTTCAATGAATGTCTTTCTCGGCGTGTTCGTCTGAATATACGTATTTGTATGTGTTTTTTTTTTCTCGTTCTTTTTGCCTGTAGTTCTGGGTGGATGTTTGATTATTCCAGTGCATGTCTATCTCGGTTTATGTGTCTGAATCTACGTATTTATATGTGTTTTTGTCTGTCTCACTCCTTTTGCCTGTGTGTCTGGGCGGGTGTTTGCTTATTCCAATGCATGTTCTTCTCGGTTTGTGTGTCTGAATCTACGTATTTCTATGTGTTTTTGTCTCTTTCCCTCTTTTTGCCTGTGTTTCTGGGGGGGGGGGGTGTTTGCTTATTCCAATGTATGTCTTTCTCGGTTTGTGTGTCTGAATCTACGTATTTGTATGTGTTTTTGTCTCTCTCACTCTTTTTGCCTGTGTGTCTATCCGGGTGTTTGCTTGTTTCAATGCATGTCTTTCTCGGTTTGTGTGTCTGAATCTACGTTTTTGTATGTGTTTTTTTTATCACGCTCACTCTTTTTTGCCTGAGTGTCTGAGCGGGTGTTTGCTTATTCCAATGCATGTCTTTCTCGGTTTGTGTGTCTGAATCGACCTAATTTTATTTTTTTTTGTCTCTCACACCCTTTTTGCCTGTGTTTCTGGGCGGGTGTTTGCTTATTCCAATGCATGTCTTTCTCGGTTTGTGTGTTTGAATCTACGGATCTGTATGTGTTTTTGTCTCTCTCACTCTTTTTGCTTGTGTGGCTGGGCAGGTGTTTTCTTATACCAATACATGTCTTTTCCGGTTTGTGTGTCTGAATCTAAGTACTCGTATTTGTTTTTGTCTCTCTCACTCTTTTTGTCTGTGTCTCTGTGCGGGTCTTTGCTTATTCCATTGCATGTGTTTCTTGGTTTGTGTGTCTGAATCTACGTATGTGTATGTGTTTTTGTCTCTCTCACTGTTTTTCCCTGTGTGTCTGGGCGGGTGTTTGCTTATTCCAATGCATGTCTTTCTCGGTTTGTCTGCGTGAATCTACGTATTCGTATGTGTTTTTGTCGCTCTCACTCTTTTTGCCTGTGTGTCTGGGCGGATGTTTGCGTATTCCATTGCATGTCCTTCTCGGTTTGTGCGTCTGAATTTACATATTTGTATGTGCTTTTGTCTCTCTCACTCTTTTTTCTTGTGTGTCTGGGCAGGTGTTTGCTTATACCAATGCATGTCTTTTCCGGTTTTTGCGTCTGAATTTACGTATTCGTATGTGTTTTTGTCTCTCTCACTCTTTTTGCCTGTGTGTCTGGGCGGGTGTTTGCTTATTTCAATGCATGTCTTTCTTGGTTTGCGTGTCTGAATCTACGTATTTGTATGTGTTTTTGTCTCTCTCACTCTTTTTGCCAGTGTGTCTTGGTCGGTGTTTGCTTATTCCAATGCATGTCTTTCTCGGTTTGTTTGTGTGAATCTACGTAATTGTTTGTGTTTTTGTTGCTGTGACTTTTTTTGCCTGTGAGTCATGGTGGATGTTTGTGTATTCCCATACTGGTCTCTCTCGGCCTGTGTGGTACAAGCTACGTATTTTTTTGTATTTTTGTCTCTCTCTCACTAATTTTGCCTGCGTGTCTGGGCGGGTGTTTGCTTATTCCATTGCATTTCTTTCTCGAGTGTTGTGTCTGTGTATTCATTTGTGAATATGTTGTGGTCTCTCTCAATCTTTAAGCCTTTTAATCCGGGTTCGCTCTTTCTAATGCCAATAATTTCCTTTCTCTGTTTGGGCGTCTGAAACTATGCAGTTTTATGTTTTTTTGTCGCTCTATCTCTTTTTGACTGTGTGTCAGGGCGGGTGTTTGCTTATTCCAATGCAGGTCTTTTTTCGGTTTGTGTGTCTGAATCTAGGTATTTGTATGTGTTTTGTCTCTCTCACTCTTTTTGCCTGTGTGTCTGGGCGGATGTTTGCTTATTCCAATGCATGTCTTTCTCGGTTTGTGTGTGTGAATCTACGTATTTGTATGTGTTTTTGTCTCTCTGACTCTTTTTGCCTGTGTGTCTGGGCGGATGTTTTGCCTGTGTGTCTGGGCGGATGCTTATTTCAATGCATGTCTTTCTCGGTTTTTGCGTCTGAATCTACGTATTTTTGTCTCTCTCACTCTTTTTGCCTGTGTGTCTGGGCGGGTGTTTGCTTATTCCAATGCTTGTCTTTCTCGGTTTTTGTCTCTTAATCTACATTTTTGTCTGTGTTTTTATCTCTCTCACCCTTTTTGTATATTTGTCAGGGCTGGTGCTTATTTATTCAAATTCAAGTCTTTCTCGGTTTGTAGGACTGAAAATACGCATTTTTATGTGTTTTTGTCTCTCTCACTATTTTTTGCCTGTCTGTCTGAGCAGGTGTTTGCTTATTCCAATGCATGTCTTTCTCGATTTGTATGACTAAATCTACGCACTTGTATGTGTTTTAGTCTCTCTCACTTTTTTGCCTGTGTGTCTGGGCGGGTGTTTGCTTATTCCAATGCATGTCTTTCTATGTTTGTTTGTCGGAATCTAGGTATTTGTATGTGTTTTGTCTCTCTCACTCTTTTTGCCTGTGTGTCTCGGCGAGTGTTTGCTTATTCCAATGCATGTGTTTCTCGGTTTGAGTGTCTGAAGCTACGTTTTTTTTTGAATTGTTATCTCTCTCACTCTTTTTGCCTGTGTGTTTGTGTAGGTGTTTGCTTATTCCAATGCATGTCACTTTTGGTTTTAGTGTCTGAATATACTTAATTGTATGTTTTTTTGTCTCTCTCACTCATTTTGACTGTGTGTATGGGCCGGTTTTTGAGTATTCCAATGCATGTCTTTCTCGGTTTTTTTGTGTGAATCTACGTAATCGTATGTGTTTATGTCTCACTCACTCTTTTTGTCTGTGTGTCTGGGAGGGTGTTTGCTTATTCCAATGCATGTCTTTCTCGGTTTGTGTGTCTGAATCTATGTATTTGTATGTGTTTTTGCCTCTCTCACTATTTTTTGCCTGTCTGTCTGAGCGCGTGTTTTCATATTCCAATGCATGTCTTTCTCGGTTTGTATGACTAAATCTACGTACTTGTGTGTGTTTTAGTCTCTCTCACCTTTTTGCCTGTGTGTCTGGGCGGGTGTTTGCTTATTCCCATGCATGTCTTTCTCGGTTTGTGTGTCTGAATCTAGGTATTTGTATGTGTTTTTGTTTCTCTCACTATTTTTTGCCTGTCTGTCTGAGCGCGTGTTTTCATATTCCAATGCATGTCTTTCTCGGTTTACGTGTCTGAATCTACGTATTTGTATGTGTTTTTGTCTCTCTCACTCTTTTTGCCTGTGTCTTGGCGGGTGTTCGCTTATTCTAATTAAATGAGAATTGTTTATGTTTTAAGTATGTTTCATCTCATTCTAAGAGACGTAACAAAAAGTTGAAAAAAATACCATGTTAAAAAATAAAAAAATTCACAGAAAAAAAAGTGGAATAATTTCAGTGCATAAAAAATTCAATCACAAAAAAAAAGTTGAATAATTTCAGTAAAAAAAAAAAATTAGTCAAATAAAAAAAGTGCTACTACAAACAATATTTTTCTAATAGTAAAAGTCACTACTAACATTTCTATATCATTCTCATTTTGAATTTGTAAAATATTAAATATGATTTTTTTGATTTAAGTATGTTACATGTCATTTTAAGATATGTAAAAAAAAGTGGAAAAAATATATCATGTTAAAAAAAACTCAAAACAAAAAAATTGAAAAAAAAGGGGGGGGGAGGGGCCCAAAAAGTTGGGGGGAGGGGTCCTTGATGGTTCAAACCCATAATCATCTCACTAGTTGATTTCTAAGGATTTCTAAAGATTGTTCTGAATTTCTTTATTAAAATTCTTTTCTCGGCATCTACATCTTTATTAGTTTCAACTTTGAGCGCTCCCTAACGTCCAAAACCAGATTATGCAAGAGTGTCCCAAGAGGATAGCCTTGACATGTGCCCTGGAAAGGTGCCAAGGAACGTAAAGTAAGCAAATAGCATGGCAAGCAACGTAAAGTAGGCAAAATAAACCCTCAATAGAGAATGACCTACATGAAGTTCATTCAACTTGATGCGCTTCAGTGGTTCCTATGGCCGTACGCAAAATGGAACATAGATAGAGAATGACCTAGATAAGGTTCGTTCAACTCAAGGGTGCCCTAGGGGATGACCTAGGTAAAGTTCATTCAACTTGATACGCTTCAGTGGTTCCTAGAGCTTCTATAGAATCCATGTGACATTGGGAGGGGATAATCACTCTCTTTAAAAGGTGTAGAGGGCCCAAGGGGATGACCTAGTTTATTCGACTTGAGACCCTTCAGTGGTTCCTAGTGCTTCTATAGAATCCATTTGACATTGGGAGGGGATATTCACTCTCTTGAAAAGGTGTAGAGGGCCCTAGGGGATGACCTAGGTAAAGGTCATTCAACTTGATACCCTTCAGTGGTTCCTAGTGCCTCTATAGAATCCATTTGGCATTGGGAGGGGATATTTACTCTCTTGAAAAGGTGTAGAGTGCCCTAGGGGATGACCTAGATATAGTTCATTCAACTAGATACGCTTCAGTGGTTCCTAGGGGCGTCAGCAAATCCATATGGCCGATTCTACTGGTTAGTTGCCCTCAAATCACTTTTAACTATTAAAAAGGGTACTAGTCCTTTGAACTTCAAATTGAATGAGCCTTTTTTCAAGTTTCTACGACAAGGAATTCAATAAAAACCTTATATGCCCCCAGGGCATAGCTTATAATCCTTGCCCTGAAGGTTGTGGGTGAGTGTCCTCCTTAAAAATATGTTTTCTATCTGGAAATCGACTACCCTGGACAAATTGCCTATCTCAATATTTTTATTGGATATGTTTGGGGGATTGATGGGTGGGGGGGCTAGTTGCCCTCCAATCACTTTCGGCTATTAAAAAGGGCACTAGCCCTTTGTATTTCCTGTCGAATGAGCTTTCATTGAAGTTTCTACGACAACACTTTCTTTAAAAACCTTATAAACCCCCAGGGCATAACTTAAAACCCCTGCCCTGAGGGATTTGGGGAAGTATCCTCCTCAAAAACATATTTTCTATGTGGAAATCAACTACGCTGAACAAAATGGCTATCTCAAAATTTTGATTGGATGTGTTTGGGGGAATGCAGGGCGTGAGGGGGGGGGGGGCTAGTTGCACTCAAATCACTTTCGACTATTAAAAAGGGTAATAGCCCTTTGAATTTCCAATCAATTGAGCCTGTTTTGAAGTTCCTACGACAACACTTTCTATAAAAGCCTTATACGGCCCAAGGGCATAACTTAAAACCCTTGCTCTGAGGGCTGTGGGGGAGTCTCCACCTCAAAAACAAATTTTCTATCTGGAAATCAACTACGCTGAACAAAATGGCTATCTCAAAATTTTGATTAGATGTGTTTGGGGGAATGATGGGCGTGGGGGAGGGGGCTAGGGATGTGGGGGAGTGTCCTCCTCAAAAACATATTTTCTATCTGGATATCAACTACGCTGAATAAAATGGCTATCTCAAAGTTTTGATTGGATAAGTTTGGGGGAATGAAGGGCGGGGGGGAGGGGCCTAGTTGCACTCAAATCACTTTCGACTATTAAAAAGGGTACTAGTGCTTTGAATTTCCAATCGAATGATTCTGTTTTGAAGTTTCTACGACAACATTTTGATTGGATGTGTTTGGGGGAAAGTAGTAATGGTTCAATCTATTCAACAAGACATGCCCATCATATAGCTATAATGCTTACAAGCGGGGTGTCCCACCATATAGCTACAATGCTAACAACAAGACAGTCCTGTCATACAAGCAGACAGTGATATGACCGGATTCAACTACCATGAAAAATTCGTGCTAATCTCTGTTAAAAGTCGTGCGTGTTTTCATACTAGTGATTCGTTTCCTTTGTATGAAGTTGTGAAATTCTTTCTGTAATTTAATTTGCTAGGTGGGGTTGACTTATGTTTAACCTTGAACACGAATATAAAATTTCTGACAATTTGTTATTTTCTCAGTTCAGAATTGGCATTTGAAATATAATGATGCATTCAAATAAAAGGAATATTGACGAAAGCTACACGCAAGAAGTAAGTTATTCCTTTATATTCTTAGTGGGTAAAGAAATTAATTCAAATAAAATATATACAGACCCTATTATAGTTAACAGATTGTTAAATATTTTTTGAACCTGGATCTCCAGAGGTCGGTAAAGAGCAATATCAAAACAAGAAAAAAAGTATGTAAGCACTGCATTTAAATGGCTTGCGAGCTTAGCACATGAGTTAAATCATCCCTATTTTTTATTCCGGCCCAAAGTTCCCCACATTCGTTCCCCACCGGTCGTCCACCCCCTCCCTCCAATAACCCCCCCCAAAACCCCCCCCCCCCCAACATTTTTTTTTCACTTTATAACAGGAAATATCACTAAGGAATATAAAGATGAATCGATGAAAAACAAAGTACCAGCAAAGATTACTACCACTGATCAAACAATCAATGAACCAAATAATACCAAAGACGAAACGGACATTGAGCATGTCGATGACACACCAGTAAAAATTTTGTATGACTCAAAATGGAATAATGATTATTCTACTGATTACGAACTAAGAGAAGACAACAGCTATAGTATCAAGAGAGAACATGATGAACCAATTTATGGAACAGATTCAAAATGACCAAAGTTGTTCATTGATAATAATAATGTATAATAACAATATATTTTTTTGTATTAATATTCTACATGACATTATTTCATTAAAAATATGTTAGGCATTACATTGTTATGTGTTCATTATTTTTAGAGTAAGCTAGCATATCAAACGTTTAGAATGTCTATTAAAACATCGGAGATGTAAGAAAAGGAATTTGCACACAACATATGTCGGATAGATAGGTTAACATAGAGAAAATCTAAGTATAAGAGTGAATAAATTCTCTATCAACATCTATTGACAGATACTTGGGATAGCTTTGACGGAATCTAAGTATTAGAGTGAGTAGATTCTTTATCAATGTCTTTTGAAAGATACGTTTGATAGCACTGACATAGTTTAGGTATAAAGTTGAACAAAGTCTTAATTGAAGTTCGTTATCGATGTCATTTGTCGGCTACGTCAGATAACATTGACAAAATCTATCTATTATAATTATTAGATTACTTTTCATCAGCTGTTTTTAGATTTGTCATTATGAAACAACATTGTAAGTAAGTAAGTAACAAACTCTTTCTTGAATTCATCTCTTAGATACACAATACAGAAATTATATAAAAAAAAATAATTAGGCCTTGAGATAGGCAAACATCCACCCAGACACATAAGCAGAGGAAGTGAGAGAGACAAAAACACGTATAAATGTAAGGATTCAAGCATACAAACCGACAGAGACAGGTACTGAGATAAGCAAACACCTGCCCAGACGCATAATCAGAGGAAGTTAAAGAGACAATAAAACATTTAAATATATAGATTCTGAAATACAAATAGACAAAATAGTCACTGAGATAAGCAAACATCCGCCCAGACACATAGGCAAGGAGAGTGAGAGAGACAAAAACACATGCAAATATATTGATTCAGACATACAAACCGACACAGACAGGCACTCAGATAAGCAAACACCCGCCCAGACACATAAGCAGAGGAAGTGAGAGAGACAAAAACACATATAAATGTAAGGATTCTGACATACAAAGCAACAATCACCATCATTGAGATAGACAAACATCCGCATAGACACATAGGCAAGGAGAGCGAGAGTGACAAAAAAACATATAAATATATAGATTCAGACATTCAAATCATCAATCACAGGCATTGAGAAATTCAGACATCCACCCAGACGAATAAACTGAGGAAGCAAAAAAGACAAAAACATCTATAAAAACATATAATCTGAAATAGAAATCGACATAGACAGTCACTGAAATAAGAAAGCATCCATCCAGACATATTGGTACAGAGATTGAAAGAAACCAAAACACCTGCAATAAACATATTTGAGCAGACACACCTACTAAGAAAGGAATTGAGAAGGATTAAAAACCACTCAAACATATATCCAGAGGAATTAAGGGACACGAAAAAAACATATAAATATATATGGATTCTGAAAAAAAACCCAACAAAAACTGGCATTTAGATAGTCAAACAACCGCCCATAAACATACGCAGAGGAAGTGAGAGAGACAAAAACACCTATTAATATATATATTCTGACATACAAATCGACAAAGACAGGCATTGAGATAAGCAAACATCCGCCCAGACACATAAGCAGAGGAAGTGAGAGAGACAAAAACACATATAAATGTAAGGATTCTGACATACAAAGCAACAAACACAGGCATTGAGATAAACAAACATCCACCCAGACACATAGGCAAGGAGAGCGAGAGTGACAAAAACACATATAAATATATAGATTCAGATATACAAAGGAACAATCACATGCATTGAGATAGGCAAACACCCGCCCAGACACATAATAAGAGAAAGTGAAAGAGACAAAAACATATAAATAAATGGATTCTGACATACAAATTAACAAAGACAGTCACTGAGATAAGCGAACATCTGCCCAGATACACAGGCTAGAAGAATAAGAGAGACTAAAACACATGCAAATATATTGATTCAGGCATACACATCGACAAAGACAGGCATTGATATAGGCAAAAGCATACACTTACACATCGTGACATTTGGTGATTTAGAAAAAAAAAACATATAAATATATGGACTCTGACATGCCATCCAACGAAGTCTGGTATTTATTTACATCGAAATCAATCCAAACAAATAAGCCGAGGAAGGAGGAAAAACGAAAACACCTCTAAATATGTATATTCTGACGTACAAATTGACAATGACAGGCATTGAGATCAACAAAGACATCCGCTCAGACACATCAGCAACGAGAGTAAGAGATAAAGAAACACATGCAAATATATTGATTCTGACATACAAACCGACAAAGACAGGCATTGAGATAGGCAAACATCCGCCCAGACACATAAGTTGGAGGGAGGGGGTTGGAGGGAGGAGGGGTGGACGATTGTGGCACTTTGGGCGGTGGGGAACGAATGTGGGGAACTTTGGGCCGGAATAAAAAATAGGTATGATTTACCTCATGTGTTAAGCTCGCAAGCCATTTAAATGCAGTGTTTACATACTTTTTTTCATGTTTTGATATTGCTCTTTACCGACCTCTGGAGATCCAGGTTCAAAAAATATTTAACAATCTGTTAACTATAATAGGGTCTGTATATATTTTATTTGAATTAATTTCTTTACCCACTAAGAATATAAAGGAATAACTTACTTCTTGCGTGTAGCTTTCGTCAATATTCCTTTTATTTGAATGCATCATTATATTTCAAATGCCAATTCTGAACTGATAAAATAACAAATTGTCAGAAATTTTATATCCGTGTTCAAGGTTAAACATAAGTCAACCACACCTAACAAATTAAATTACAGAAAGAATTTCACAACTTCATACAAAGGAAACGAATCACTACCATGAAAACACGCACGACTTTTAACAGAAACAACAGCACGAATTTTTCATGGTAGTTGAATCCGGTCATATCACTGTCTGCTTGTATGACAGGACTGTCTTGTTGTTAGCATTGTAGCTATATGGTGGGACACCCCGCTTGTAAGCATTATAGCTATATGATGGGCATGTCTTGTTGAATAGATTGAACCATTACTACTTTCCCCAAACACATCCAATCAAAATGTTGTCGTAGAAACTTCAAAACAGAATCATTCGATTGGAAATTCAAAGCACTAGTACCCTTTTTAATAGTCGAAAGTGATTTGAGTGCAACTAGCCCCCTCCCCCACGCCCTTCATTCCCCCAAACTTATCCAATCAAAACTTTGAGATAGCCATTTTATTCAGCGTAGTTGATATCCAGATAGAAAATATGTTTTTGAGGAGGACACTCCCCCACATCCCTAGCCCCCTCCCCCACGCCCATCATTCCCCCAAACACATCCAATCAAAATTTTGAGATAGCCATTTTGTTCAGCGTAGTTGGTTTTCAGATAGAAAATGTGTTTTTGAGGTGGACACTCCCCCACAACCCTCAGGGCAAGGGTTTTAAGTTATGCCCTGGGAGCATATGAGGTTTTTATAGAAGGTGTTGTCGTAGAAACTTCAAAACAGGCTCAATCGATTGGAAATTCAAAGGGCTAGTGCCGTTTTTAATAGTCAAAAGTGATTTGAGTGCAACCAGCCCCCCCCCCCTCACGCCCTGCATTCCCCAAACACATCCAATCAAAATTTTGAGATAGCCATTTTGTTCAGCGTAGTTGATTTCCACATAGAAAATATGTTTTTGAGGAGGATACTTCCCCAAATCCCTCAGGGCAGGGGTTTTAAGTTATGCCCTGGGGGTTTATAAGGTTTTTAAAGAAAGTGTTGTCGTAGAAACTTCAATGAAAGCTCATTCGACAGGAAATACAAAGGGCTAGTGCCCTTTTTAATAGCCGAAAGTGATTGGAGGGCAACTAGCCCCCCCACCCATCATTCCCCCAAACATATACAATAAAAATATTGAGATAGGCATTTTGTCCAGGGTAGTCGATTTCCAGATAGAAAACATATTTTTAAGGAGGACACTCCCCCACAACCCTCAGGGCAAGGATTATAAGCTATGCCCTGGGGGCATATAAGGTTTTTTATTGAATTCCCTGTCGTAGATATTTGAAAAAAGGCTCATTCAATTTGAAATTCAAAGGACTAGTGCCCTTTTTAATAGTCAAAAGTGATTTGAGAGCAACTAACCAGTAGAATCGGCCATATGGATTTGCTGACGCCCATAGGAACCACTGAAGCGCATCTAGCTGAATGATCTTTATCTAGGTCATCCCCTAGGGACCTCTACACTTTTTAAGGAGAGTGAGTATCCCCTCCCAATGTCATATGGATTCTATAGTGGCACTAGGAGCCACTGAAGCGTATCAAGTTAAATTAACTTTATAGGTCATCCCCTCGGGCCCTCTACACCTTTTAAAGAGAGTGAGTATCCCCTCCCAATGTCAAATGGATTCTATAGAAGCACTAGGAACCACTGAAGGGTATCAAGTTGAATAACCTTTACCTAGGTCATCCCCTAGGGCCCTCTACATCTTTTCAAGAGAGTGAGTATCCCCTCCCAATGTCACATGGATCCTATAGAGGCACTAGGAACCACTAAAGGGTATCAAGTTGATTGAACTTTATCTAGGTCATCCCCTAGGGCACTCTTGAGTTGACGAACATTATATAGGTCAATCTCAATCTTTATTCCATTTTGCGTACGGCCATAGGAACCACTGAAGCGCATCAAGTTGAATGAACTTCATGTAGGTCATCCTCTATTGAGGGTTTATTTTGCCTACTTTACGTTGCTTGCCATGCTATTTGCTTACTTTACGTTCCTTGGCACTTTTCCAGGGCACACGTCAAGGCTATCCCCTTGGGATACTCTTGCATAATCTGGTTTTGGACGTTAGGGAGCGCTCAAAGTTGAAACTAATAAAGATGTAGAGGCCGAGAAAAGAATTTTAATAAAGAAATTCAGAACAATCTTTAGAAATCTTTATAAATCAACTAGTGAGATGATTATGGGTTTGAACCATCAAGGACCCCTCCCCCCAACTTTTTGGGCCCCTCCCCCCCCCTTTTTTTCAATTTTTTTGTTTTGAGTTTTTTTTAACATGATATATTTTTTCCACTTTTTTTTACATATCTTAAAATGACATGTAACATACTTAAATCAAAAAAATCATATTTAATATTTTACAAATTCAAAATGAGAATGATATAGAAATGTTAGTAGTGACTTTTACTATTAGAAAAATATTGTTTGTAGTAGCACTTTTTTATTTGACTAATTTTTTTTTTTTACTGAAATTATTCAACTTTTTTTTTGTGATTGAATTTTTTATGCACTGAAATTATTCCACTTTTTTTTCTGTGAATTTTTTTATTTTTTAACATGGTATTTTTTTCAACTTTTTTTTACGTCTCTTAGAATGAGATGAAACATACTTAAAACATAAACAATTCACATTTAATTGGAATAAGCGAACACCCGCCAAGACACAGGCAAAAAGAGTGAGAGAGACAAAAACACATACAAATACGTAGATTCAGACACGTAAACCGAGAAAGACATGCATTGGAATATGAAAACACGCGCTCAGACAGACAGGCAAAAAATAGTGAGAGAAACAAAAACACATACAAATACCTAAATTCAGACACACAAACCGAGAAAGACATGCATTGGAATAAGCAAACACCCGCCCAGACACACAGGCAAAAAGGTGAGAGAGACTAAAACACACACAAGTACGTAGATTTAGTCATACAAACCGAGAAAGACATGCATTGGAATATGAAAACACGCGCTCAGACAGACAGGCAAAAAATAGTGAGAGAGGCAAAAACACATACAAATACATAGATTCAGACACACAAACCGAGAAAGACATGCATTGGAATAAGCAAACACCCTCCCAGACACACAGACAAAAAGAGTGAGTGAGACAAAAACACATACGATTACGTAGATTCACACAAAAAACCGAGAAAGACATGCGTTGGAATAAGCAAACACCCGCCCAGACACACTGGCAAAAAGAGTGACAGAGACAAAAACACCTACAAATACGTATATTCAGACGCACAAGCCGAGAGAGACATGCATTGGAATATGTAAGGAACCGCTGAGACACATAAACAAAAATAGTGAGAGAGACAAAAACACATTCAAATATGTAGATTCAGACAAAAAAGCCATGGAAGACATGCTTTGGAATATGCAAACAACTTCCAAGACACACAGGCAAAAAGAAGGAGAGAGACAAAAACACATACAAATACCTATATTCAGACACACAAACATAGAAAGATATGCATTGGAATAAGCAAACACCCGCCCAGACACACAGACAAAAAAGTGAGAGAGACTAAAACACATACAAGTGCGTAGATTTAGTCATACAAATCGAGAAAGACATGCATTGGAATAAGCAAACACCTGCTCAGACAGACAGGCAAAAAATAGTGAGAGAGACAAAAACACATACAAATACCTAAATTCCGACATAAAAACCAACAAAGACATGCATTTGGAATAATCGAACCTCAGACCAGACACACAGACAAAAAGAGTGAGAGAGATCAAAACACAGAAGAATTTGTAGATTCAGAATCACAAACCGAAAAACACATGCATTGGAATAAGCAAACACCCGCCCAGACACACAGGCAAAAAGAGTGAGAGAGACAAAAATACGTAGATTCAGACTCAAAAACCGAGAAAGACATGCATTGAAATAAGCATCCGCCCAGACACACAGGCAAAACATCCGCCCAGACACACAGGCAAAAAGAGTCAGAGAGACAAAAACACATACAAATACGTAGATTCACACGCACAAACCGAGAAAGACATGTATTGGAATAAGCAAACATCCGCCCAGACACACAGGCAAAAAGAGTGAGAGAGACAAAACACATACAAATACCTAGATTCAGACACACAAACTGAAGAAAGACATGCATTGGAATAAGCAAACACCCGCCCAGACACACGGGCTAAAAGAGTGAGAGACAAAAACACATACAAATAAGTAGATTCAGACAAACAAACAGAGAAAGACATGCATTTGAATAAGCAAGCACCCACCTAGACACACAGACTAAAAGAGTGAGAGAGACAAAAACACATACAAATACATAGATTCAGTAACACAAACTGAGAAAGACAAGCATTGGAATAAGCAAACACCCGCCCAGACACACAGGCAAAAAGAGTGAGAGACAAAAACACATACAAATACGTAGATTCAGACACACAAACCGAGAAAGACATGCATTGTAATACGCAAACACCCGCCCAGACACACAGGCAAAAAGAGTGAGAGCGACAAAAACACATACAAATACGTAGATTCACACAATCAAACCGAGAAAGACAAGCATTAGAATAAGCAAACACCGACCCAAACACACTGGCAAAAAGAGTGAGAGAGACAAAAACACATACAAATACATAGTTTCAGACACACAAACTGAGAAAGACATGCAATGAAATAAGCAAACACCCGCCCAGACACACAGGCAAAAAGAGTGAGAGAAACAATAACACATAAGAATACGTAAATTCAGACGCAAAAACCGGAAAAGACATGCATTGGTATAAGCAAACACCTGCCCAGACACACAAGAAAAAAGAGTGAGAGAGACAAAAGCACATACAAATATGTAAATTCAGACGCACAAACCGAGAAGGACATGCATTGGAATACGCAAACATCCGCCCAGACACACAGGCAAAAAGAGTGAGAGCGACAAAAACACATACGAATACGTAGATTCACTCAGACAAACCGAGAAAGACATGCATTGGAATAAGCAAACACCCGCCCAGACACACAGGGAAAAACAGTGAGAGAGACAAAAACACATACAAATACGTAGATTCAGACACTCAAACCGAGAAAGACATGCAATGAAATAAGCAAACACCCGCCCAGACACACAGGCAAAAAGAGTGAGAGAGACAAAAACACATACAAATACGTATATTCAGACGCAAAAACCGAAAAAGACATGCATTGGAATAAGCAAACACCTGCCCAGACACACAAACAAAAAGAGTGAGAGAGAAAAAACACATACAGATCCGTAGATTCAAACACACAAACCGAGAAAGACATGCATTGGAATAAGCAAACACCCGCCCAGAAACACAGGCAAAAAGAGTGAAAGAGATAAAAACACATGCAAATACCTAGATTCAGATACACAAATCTAGAGACATGCATTGAAAGCAGTAAACACCCGCTCAGACACTCAGGCAAAAAAGTGTGAGCGTGATAAAAAAAACACATACAAATACGTAGATTCAGACACACAAACCGAGAAAGACATGCATTGAAATAAGCAAACACCAGCATAGACACACAAGCAAAAAGAATGAGAGAGATAAAAACACATACAAGTACGTAGATTCAGACACACAAACCGAGAAAGACATACATTGGAATAACCAAACAACCCCCCCCCCGAGACACAGAGGCAAAAAGAGTGAAAGAGACAAAAACACCTACAAATACGTAGATGCAGACAAACAAACCGAGAAAGACATGCATTACAATAAGCAAACACCCGCCCCAGACACAAAGGCTGAAGGACTGAGATAGACAAAAACACATATAAATACGTAGATTCAGACACACAAACCGAGAAAGACATGCGTTGGAATAAGAAAGCACCAACACAGACACACCAGAAGACAGAGTTAGAAAGACAAAAAAAACAAATACGTAGATTCAGACAAAAAAACCGACAAATACATGCATTGGAATAAGAAAACACCCGCCCAGACACACAGGCAAAAAGGGTGAAAGAGATAAAAACACATACAAATGCGTAGATTCAGACAAACAAACCGAGAAAGACATGCATTGGAATAAGCAAACACCCGCCCAGACACACAGGCAAAAAGAGTGAGACAAGTGATAAATTTTTTCTTGGATTCTTATAAAGGATGCATAATAGATATGTTTCATTGAAAACATGACGAAAAAAATTGCGAGCAAGTAAAAGATTCTTTCACGAGATTGCATTCTGGATGCACAATACGGAAATTTCACCTGACAAATTGTGAAAAAATTGTAAGTAAGTAACAAAATTTTAATTGTTTTTACCTCTTGGATGCAAAATATAGATATGTAATTCAGTAAATTATGAAGAAAATTGTAAATAAACTCTTTATTGTTTTCACCTCTTGGATACACAAAACGGAAATTTTATTCAAGAAATTATGAAAAATTGTAAGTAAGTAACAAATTCTTTCTTGAATTCGCCTCCTGGATACATAATACAGCCATTTCATTCAAGAAACTATGAAAAAAAATTGTAAGTAAGTAACAAATTATTTCTTGGATTCGCCTCCTGGATACACAATAAAGACATCTCATTCAAGAAATTATGACAAATTCTATAAGTAACAAACTCTTTCTTGAATTGGCTGTTTGGATGCACAATACAGAAATTTAACTCAGGAAATTATGAAGAAAATTTTAAACAAACTCTTTCTTGCATTCACTTCCTGGACACACAATACAGCAATTTCACTCAAGAAATTATGAAAAATTTTAAGTAAGTAGAAAACTCTTTCTGGAATTCGCTTCCTGGACACACAATACAGCAATTTCAATCAAGAAATTATGAAAAATTTGTCAGTAAGTAACAAACTCTTTCTTGATTTCTCCGCATGGATACACAATACAGACATTTCATTCAAGAAATAAAAAAAATTGTAAGTAAGTAACAAAATCTTTCCTGAATTCGCCTCTTGGATACACAATACAGACATTTCATTCAAGAAATTATGAAAACATTGTAAGTAAGTAACAATTTCCTGGATACACATTACAGACATTTCATTCAAGAAATTATGAAAAAAATGTAAGTAAGTAACAAAATGTTAAGTAAGTAACAAACTCTGTCTTGAATTCACCTCTTGAGTACACAATACGGAAATTTCGTTCAAGAAATTAGGAAAGAATTGTAAGTAAGTAAGTAACCAAATCTTTCTTGAATTCAACTTATGGATGCACAATACAGAAATTTCATTTAAGAAATTATGAAAAAATTGTAAGTAAGTAACAAACTCATTGGATACATCAGATAACATACATAAGATCCAAGTTCTATTTATTTTGACTTTATGCATCATTACGTTGAATTTAGGTTAGACCGGTTATAGATGGCAGCCCACCCACTCAGACAAACAGTCATAGTGAGAGAGACATGCAAAAGTTGGATTAATTCAGGTTCACTTAGAGTGACCCCACTCTAAGTGAACCTGAATTAACCCAACTTTTTGCATGTCTCTCTTTTTGGAGAGACATGTTTGCTTATTCCAATGCATGTCTTTTTGGGTTTTTGCGTCTGAATCTACGTATTTGTATCTGTTTTTGTCTCTCTCACTCTTTTTGCCTGTGTGTCTGGGCGGGTGTTTGCTTATTACAATGAAGGTCTTTCTCGGTTTGTGTGTGTGAATCTACGTATTTGTATGTGTTTTTGTCTCTCACTCTTTTTGCCTGTGTGTCTGGTCGGGTGTTAGATTATTCCAATGCATGTCTTTCTCGGTTTGTGTGTCTGAATCTACGTAATCGTATGTGTTTTTGTCGCTCTCACTCTTTTTGCCTGTGTTTGGGCGGATGTTTGCGTATTCCAATGCATGTCTTTCTTGGTTTGTGTGTCTGAATCTACATATTTGTATGTGTTTTTTCTCTCTCACTCTTTTTGCTTGTGTGTCTGGGCAGGTGTTTGCCTTATTCCAATGCTTGTATTTCTCAGTTTGTGTGACGGAATCTACATATTTGTATGTGTTTTGTCTCTCTCACTCTTTTTGCCTGTGTGTCTGGGCGGTTGTTTTCGTATTCAAATATATGTCTGTCTTGGTTTGTGTATATAAATCTAAATATTTTTTTGTTTTGTTATCTCTCACCTCTTTTAACCGGTGTCTCAGCGCGCGGTTGTTATTATTCCAATGCATGTCTGTCTCAGTTCGAATGACTGAATCTACGTATTTTTATGTATTTTTGTCTCTCTCACTATCTTTGCCTGTGTGTCTGGGCGGGTGGTTGCTTATTCTAATGCATGTCTTTCTCGGTTTGTGTGTCTTAATCTAGGTATTTGTATGTGTCTTTTCTCTCTCACTCTTTTTGCCTGTGTGTCTCGGCGCGGTGTTTGCTTATTCCAATGCATGTCTTTCTCGGTTTGTGCGTGTGAATCTACGTATTTGTATGTGTTTTTTGTCTCTCTCACTCTTTTGCCTGTGTGTCTGGGTGGCTGTTTGCGTATTCTAATGCATGTCTTTCTCGGTTTTGCGTCTGAATCTACGTATTTCTATGTGTTTTTGTCTCTCTCACTCTTTTTTTCTTTGTTTCTGGGCGGGTGTTTGCTTATTCCAATGCATGTCTTTCTCGGTTTGTGTGACTGAATCTACGTATTTGTATGTGTTTTTGTCTCTCTCACTCTTTTTGTCTGTGTGTATGGGCGGGTATTTTATTATTCCAATGCATGTCTTTCTCGGTTCGTGTGTCTGAATCTACGTATTTGTACGTGTTTTTATCTCTCTCACTATTTTTTGCCTGTCTGTCTGAGCAGGTGTTTGCTTATTCTAATTCATGTCTTTCTCGGTTTGTATGACTGACTCTACGTATTTGTATGTATTTTTGTCTCTCTCACTTTTTTGTCTGTGTGTCTGGGCGGGTGTTATATTATTCCAATGCATGTCTTTCTCGGTTTGTGTGTCTGAATCTAGGTATTTGTATGGGTTTTGTCTCTCTCTACTCTTTTTGCTTGTGTGTCTGGGCTGGTGTTTGCTTATTCCAATGCATGTCTTTCTCGGTTTGTGTGTCTGAATCTACGTATTTGTATGTGTTTTTGTCTCTCACTCTTTTTGCCTGTGTATCTTGGCGGGTGTTCGCTTATTCCAATTAAATGTGAATTTTTATGTTTTAAGTATGTTTCATCTCATTCTAAGAGACGTAAAAAAAAGTTGAAAAAAATACCATGTTAAAAAATAAAAAAAACCAAAGAAAAAAAGAAAAAAAAAGTGGAATAATTTCAGTGCATAGAAATAATTCAGTCAAAAAACGAGAGAAAAAAAAAGTAAAAAAATTTCCCAAATAATTAGTCCAATAAAAAAAAGTGTTACTACAAACAATATTTTTTAATAGTAAATGTCACGACTAACATTTCCCTATCATTCTCATTTTGAATTTGTAAAATATTAAATGTGATTTTTTTGATTTAAGTGTGTTACATGTCATTCTAAGATATGTAAAAAAAAGTTGAAAAAATATATCATGTTAAAAAAAATAAAAGTTTTAAAAAAAATTTCAAAAAACAAAAATTTCAAAAAAAAGGGGGAGGGGACCAAAAAGTTGGGGGGGGGGGTCCTTGATGGTTCAAACCCATAATCATCTCACTAGTTGATTTATAAGGATTTCTAAAGATTCAGGTTCACTTAGAGTGGCCCCACTCTAAGTGAACCTGAATTAACCCAACTTTTTGCATGTCTCTCTCACTCTATGTGTTTTTGTCTCTTTCACTCTTTTTGCCTGTGTTTCTGGGGGGGGGGGGTGTTTGCTTATTCCAATGTATTTCTTTCTCTGTGTGTATGTCTGAATCTACGTATTTGTATGTGTTTTTGTCTCTCTCACTCTTTTGCCCCTTGTGTCTAGGCGGGTGTTTGCTTGTTTCAATGCATGTCTTTCTCGGTTTGTGTTTCTCGGTTTGTGTGTCTTAATCAACGTTTTTGTATGTGTTTTTATCTCTCCATCTTTTTGTCTGTGTGCCTAGGCGGGTGTTTGCTTATTCCAATGCATGTCATTCTCGGTTTTTGTGACTGAATCTACGTATTTGTATATATTTTTGTCTCTCTCACTCTTTTTTCCTGTGTGTCTTGGCGGGTGTTTGCTTATTCCAATAGATGTCTTTCTTGGTTTGTGTGTCTGAATCTACGCATTTGTATGTGTTTTTGTCTCTCTCACTCTTTTTGTTTGTGTGTCTGGGCAGGTGTTTGCTTATTCCAATGCATGTCTTTTTGGGTTTTTGCGTCTGAATCTACGTATTTGTATGTGTTTTTGTCTCTCTCACTCTTTTTTCCTGTGTGTCTGGGCGGGTGTTTGCTTATTTCATCGCATGTCCTTCTCGGTCTGTGTGTCTGAATCTACGTATTTGTATGTGTTTTTGTCTCTCACTCTTTTTGACTGTGTGTCTGGTCGGGTGTTAGCTTATTCCAATGCATGTCTATCTCGGTTTCTGTGTGTGAATCTACGTAATCGTATGTGTTTTTGTCGCTCTCACTCTTTTTGCCTGTGTTTGGGCGGATGTTTGCGTATTCCAATGCATGTCTTTCTTGGTTTGTGTGTCTGAATCTACATATTTGTATGTGTTTTTTTCTCTCTCACTCTTTTTGCTTGTGTGTCTGGGCAGGTGTTTGCCTTATTCCAATGCTTGTATTTCTCAGTTTGTGTGACGGAATCTACATATTTGTATGTGTTTTGTCTCTCTCACTCTTTTTGTCTGTGTGTCTGGGTGGGTGTTTGCTTATTCCAATATATGTCTGTCTCGGTTTGTGTGTCTGAATCTACGTATTTGTATGTGTTTTTGTCTCTCACTCTTTTAGCCGGTGTGTCTGGGCGGGTGTTTGCTGATTCCAATGCATGTCTTTCTCGGTTTGTATGACTGAATCTACGTATTTGTATGTGTTTTTGTCTCTCTCAGTCTTTTTGTCTGTGTGTCTGGGTGGGTGTTTGCTTATTCCAATGCATGTATTTCTCGGTTTGTGTGTCTTAATCTAGGTATTTGTATGTGTCTTTTCTCTCTCACTCTTTTTGCCTGTGTGTCTCGGCGCGGTGTTTGCTTATTCCAATGCATGTCTTTCTCGGTTTGTGCGTGTGAATCTACGTATTTGTATGTGTTTTTTGTGTCTCTCACTCTTTTTGCGTGTGTGTCTGGGTGGCTGTTTGCGTATTCTAATGCATGTCTTTCTCGGTTTTGAGTCTGAATCTACGTATTTATATGTGTTTTTGTCTCTCTCACTCTTTTTGCCTTTGTGTCTGGGCGGGTGTGTGCTTATTCAAACGCATGTCTTTCTCGGATTGTGTGACTGAACTGACGTATTTTTATGTGTTTTTGTCTCTCTCACTCTTTTTGCTTGTGTGTCTGGGCGGATGCTTGCTTATTCCAATGCATGTCTTTCTCGTTTTGCGTGACTGAATCTACGTATTTGTACGTGTGTTTTGTCTCTCTCACTATTTTTTGCCTGTGTGTCTGAGCAGGTGTTTGCTTATTCTAATGCATGTCTTTCTCGGTTTGTATGACTGACTCTACGTATTTGTATGTATTTTTGTCTCTCTCACTTTTTTGTCTGTGTGTCTGGGCGGGTGTTATATTATTCCAATGCATGTCTTTCTCGGTTTGTGTGTCTGAATCTACGTATTTGTATGCGTTTTGTCTCTATCACTCTTTTTGCCTGTGTGTCTGGGCTGTTGTTTGCTTATTCCAATGCATGTCTTTCTCGGTTTTTGTGTCTGAATCTACGTATTTGTATGTGTTTTTGTCTCTCTTCCACTTTTTGCCTGTGTGTCTTGGCGGGTGTTCGCTTATTCTAATTAAATGTCAATTTTTTATGTTTTAAGTATATTTCATCTCATTCTAAGAGACGTAAAAAAAGTTGAAAAAAACACCATGTTGAAAAATAAAAAAATCCAAAGAAAAAGGTGGAATAATTTCAGTGCATAAAAAAATTCAGTCAAAAAAAAGAAAAAAAAAGTTGAATAATTTCGAAGTCCAAAAAACAAATTTAGTCCAATAAAAAAAAGTGCTACTACAAACAATATTTTTCAAATAATCAAAGTCACGACTAACATTTCTATCATTCTCATTTTGAATTTGTAAAATATTGAATGTGATTTTTTTCATGTTTTAAGTATGTTACATGTCATTCTAAGAGATGTAAAAAAAAGTTGAAAAAATATATCATGTTAAAAAAAATAAAAGTTTAAAAAAAAATTTCAAAACAAAAATTTCAAAAAAAGGTGGGGAGGGGGCCAAAAAGTTTGGAGGGGGTCCTTGATGGTTCAAATCCATAATCATCTCACTAGTCGATTTCTAAGAATTTCTAACGATTGTTGTGAATTTATTCATTAAAGTACCTTTCTTGGCCTATATATCTTTATTAGCTTCAACTTTGAGTGCTACCTAACGTCCAAAAACAGATTTTGCAAGACTGTCCCAAGGGGATAGTGTTGACAATTACCCTGGAAAGGGGCCAAGGATTGTAAAGTGAGCAAATAGCATGGCAAGCAGCGTAAAGTAGGCAAAATGGACCCTCACTAGGTAATGACCTAAATAAGGTTCGTTCATCTCAAGAGTGCCCTAGGGGATCACCTAGATAAAGTTCATTCAACTTGATACGCTTCAGTGGTTCCTAGTGCCTCTATAGAATCCATATGACATTGGGAGGGATACTCACTATCTTTAAAAGGTGTAGAGGGTCCTAGAGGATGACCTAGATAAAGTTCATTCAACTTGATACGCTTCAGTGGTTTCTAGTGCATCTATAAAATCCATATGACATTGGGAGGGGATACTCACTCTCTTTAAAAGGTGTAGAGGGCCCTCTGGGATGACCTAGATAAAGTTCGTTCAACTTGATACGCTTCAGTGGTTCCTAGGGGCGTTAGCAAATCCATATGGTGCATTCTACTCTAACCCCCCTCTCTCGCCCACCTTTTTCCAAAACACATCCAATCAAAATTTTTAGATAGCCATTTTATTCAACGTAGTTAAAAGTTCTGGAAATTAGGTCTTTTAGGATGACAACCCCTCCCCCCACAGCCCTCAGGACAGGGGTTGTAAGTTTTGCCCTGGGGGCATATAAAGTTTTTATTGAAAGCTTCAAAAGAGCTCATTCAATTGGACATTGAAAGGGCTAGTGCCTTTTTTAATAGTCGAAAGTGATTGGAGGGCAACTAGCCTCCCCCCACGCCCATCTTTCCTCCAAACACTTCCAATCAAAATTTTGAGATAGCCATTTTGTTCAGCGTAATTGATTTACTTATAGAAAATATATGTTTGAGGAGGACACTCCCCCACAACCCACGGGGCAAGGGTTTTAAGTTATGGCCTGGGGCATATAAGGTTTTTATAGAAGGTGTTGTCCTAGAAACTTCAAAACAGGCTCATTCGATTGTAAATTCAAAGGGCTAGTACCCTTTTTAATAGTTGAAAGTGATTGGGGGGCAACTAGGCCCCCCCCCACGCCCATCATTCCCCCAAACAACAGATAGAAAATATTGAAAGCGTTGTCATAGAAACCTCAAAAGGTCTCATTCAATTGGACAATGAAAGGGCTAGTGCCCTTTTTAATAGTCGAAAGTGATTGGAGGGCAAC
Organism: Artemia sp. Qi Xiang Cuo; assembly: GCF_049724085.1. NCBI lineage: Eukaryota > Metazoa > Arthropoda > Branchiopoda > Anostraca > Artemiidae > Artemia > Artemia sp. Qi Xiang Cuo. Next base: position 62,334,986 of record NC_142796.1, read on the forward strand.
TAGCCCCCCCCCCCCCGCCCCACCTTCCCCCCCAAACCTCCAATCAAAATTTTGAGATAGCCATTTTGTTCAGCGTAGTTGATTTACAGATAGAAAATATCTGTTTGAGGAGGACACTCCCCCACAACCAACAGGGCAAGGGTTTTAAGTTATGCCCTGGGGCATATAAGGTTTTTATAGAAGGCGTTGTCGTAGAAACTTCAAAACAGGATCATTCGATTGAAAATTCGAAGGGCTAGTGCCCTTTTTAATAGTCGAAAGGGATTGGAGGGCACCTAGCCCCCCCCAGGCCCATCATACCCCCAAAAACATCCAATCAAAATTTTGAGATAGCCATTTTGTTCAGCGTAGTTGATTTTCAGATAGAAACATATATTTTTGAGGAGTACACTCCCCTACAACCCTCGGGGCAAGGTTTTTAAGCTATGCCCTGGGGGCATATAAGGGTTTTATAGAAGGTGTTGTCGTAGAAACTTCAAGAAAGGCTCATTCGATTTGAAATTCAAAGGGCTAGTACCCTTTTCTAATAGTCAAAAGTGATTGGAGGGCAACTAGCCCCCCCCCACGCTCCTCATTCCCCCATACCCATCCAATCAAAATTTTGAGATATCCATTTTGTTCAGCGTAGTTGATTTCCAGATAGAAAATATGTTTTTGAGGAGGACACTCCCCCACAACCCTCGGGGCAAGGGCTTTGTGTTATGCCCTGGGGGCATATGAGGTTTTTAAAGAAGGTGTTGTCGTAGAAACTTCAAAACAGGCTCATTCGATTGAAAATTTAAAGGAATAATACCCTTTTTAATAGTCGAAAGTGATTTGAGTGCCACTAGCCCCCCCCCCGCACGCCCGGCATTCCCCCAAACACATCCAATCAAAACTTTGAGATAGCCATTTTGTGCAGCGTAGGTGATTTCCAGATAGAAAATATCTGTTTGAGGAGAACACTCCCCCACAACCCACGGGGCAAGGGTTTTAAGATATGCCATGGGGGTATTTAAGGTTTTTATAGAAGGCGTTGTCTTAGAAACTTCAAAAAAGGCTCATTCGATTGGAAATTCAAAGGGCTAGTACCCTTTTTAATAGTTGAAAGTGATTGGAGGGCAACTAGCCCCCCCCCCCCCCACGGCCATCATTCCCCCAAACACATCCAATCAAAATTTTGATATAGCCATTTTGTTCAGCGTAGTTTATTTCCAGATAGAAAACATATTTTTAAGGAGGACACTCGCCCACAACCCTCAGGGCGAGGATTATAAGTTATGCCCTGGGGACATATAAGGTTTTTATTGAAATCTTTGTCGTAGAAACTTGAAAAAGGGCTCATTTGATTTGAAATTCAAAGGACTAGTACCCTTTTTAATAGTCAAAAGTGATTTGAGGGCAACTAACCCCCTCTCTCGCCCACCTTTTCCCAAAACACATCCAATCAAAATTTTTAGACAACCATTTTATTCAACGTAGTTAAAAGTTGTGGAAATTAGGTCTTTAAGGATGACAACCCCTCCCCCCCACAGCCCACCGTGCCCGGGGGTTGAGTTATACCCTGGGGGTATATAAGGTTTTTATAGAAAGTTGTTGTATATGATTTAATGAATAGATTTTAGTCTTCCTCAAATCCAATTTTTATATGTTTAAAAACTAAATGTTGACTTAAGATTAAATTGAAATGCACTGTGATAATGCTAATTCCCAATAAGGCATCTCAGCAGTATCCCAAGAACGACTGAGGTTGTAAGGTTCAAGTGTTTTGTTCCGTTTTTACTCTAAAGATTTAACCATCCCCAAAATTTATACAACCTATTAAGGAAAGTGTACATATATTTTTGCGACTGGCATTATGTTTTCTATTTAAGGTCGACTAGGAAAGTTATGGAGCTAATTCACAAAGCACTATTTGCGTGCAGGATTTTAAAAGGGTGTATGTTCTTAAAAATTGCTGAAAATTTTACTCCGGCATACAAATAGCAGGCCAAACTATAAAGTCTTAAAAAACGAAAAGATTTAAAGCATTATTTTCTTTTTTCCCTGAAAAGACTATGTCAATATAAAACGAACATAAATCAATTAAAAAAACTTTTTCCACAAAATAAGTTTTTCAAAGAAAAGTAAAGAACTTCATTAAACAAAAAATGAGCAAAACTAAAATCAAATAATCTACCAAGCGTGAAACTACCACAAATCAGAATTGATAAATAAATGAAACCCAAAACGAACAGAAATTACAATAATTAACCGAGTCAAACTCAAAACGAGCAGAAATTAACATAAGTTGGGCGTAAAACCCCTATACCTTCTCAAGGTCAGAACAAAATTTGCACTTTACTGAAAAAATACAAATGAATGTGCATTGTCAGTTTAATATACATATACTGATATTTAGTAATCAAAATGTTAATATTATTTGATTTATTAAAGTTATAAAAGTAAAAACATTTATATTTTTTTCCGGAAAGTGCAAATTTTGATCTGGCCTTGAGAAGGCATAGGGGTTTTGCGCCCAACCTATGTTAATTTCTGCTCGTTTTGAGTTTGACTCGGTTATTGATTGTAATTTCTGTTCATTTTAGCTTTCATTTATTTATCGATGCTGACTTGTGGCAGTCTTCTGCTTGGTAGATTATTTGATTTTATTTCTGCTAAGTTTTGGTTTAATGGGGTTCTAAGTAGAAGTGGGGGCACCAGCCCCACGCGACACCTCTGCTGCCACTTACAACTTTTTTACATAATTTATGCATGTTTTTATGGTTTTTGTCAGTGAAAACAGAATTTTTCAAGTGAGAAAAATTCTGTTTTTTCATTCTCACTGACAAAAACCATAAAAACATGCATAAATTATGTAAAAAAGTTGTAAGTGGCAGCAGGGGTGTCGCGTGGGGATGGTGCCCCCCTCTCTACTTAGAACTCCATTAAACAAAAAATGAGCAAAACTAAAATCAAATAATCTACCAAGCGTAAAACTACCACAAATCAGCATTGATAAATAAATGAAACCCAAAACGAACAGAAATTACAATAATTAACCGAGTCAAAATCAAAACGAGCAGAAATTAACATAAGTTGGGCGCAAAACCCCTATGCCTTCCCAAGGCCAGAATAAAATTTGGACTTTACTGAAAACAATATAAATGTTTTTACTTTTATAACTTTAATAAATCAAATAATATTAACATTTTGATTACTAAATATCAGTATATGTATATTAAACTGACAATACACATTCATTTGTATTTTTTCAGTAAAGCGCAAATTTTGTTCTGGCCTTGGGAAGGCATAGGGGTTTTGTGCCCAACTTATTTTAATTTCTGCTCGTTTTGAGTTTGACTCGGTTAGTTATTGCAATTTATGTTCGTTTTGGGTTTCATTTATTTATCAATGCTGATTTGTGGTAGTTTCACGCTTGGTAGATTATTTGATTTTAGTTTTGCTCATTTTTTGTTTAATGAATTCTTTACCTTTCTTTGAAAAACACTTGTTTTGTGGAAAAAGTTTTTTTAATTAATTTATGTTCGTTTTATATTGACGTAGTCTTTTCAGGGAAAAAGAAAATAATGCTTTAAACATTTTGGTTTTTTTTAAGAATTTATAGTTTGGCCTGCTATTTGTATGCCGGAGAAAAATTTTCAGCAATTTTTAACAGCATACACCCTTTTAAAAATCTGGACACAAATAGTAATGTTTAATTTAGTTTCATAACTCCTCTAGTTGACCTGTAATGGAAAACTTGATACCATTTGCAAAAATATTCTTTTTACTTTCTTTGATAGCTTGGATACACTTACGCTCTTTGGGTTTGGTTAAATTTTAAGAGCAGAAGTAGCCCTGAACGTTTGAACATAATACCCTCAGTCATTGTTGGGATACTGCTGAGATGCCTTATTGGGAATTAGCATTATCACAGTGCATTTCAATTTAATCTTAAGTCAACATTTAGTTTTTAAACATATAAAAATTGGATTTGAGGAAGACTAAAATCTATTCATTAAATCATATACAACAACTTTCTATATAAACCTTATATGCCCCCAGGGCATAACTTACAACCCCTGCCCTAAGGGCTGTGGGGGGAGGGGTTGTCGTCCTTAAAGACCTAATTTCCAAAACTTTCAACTAAATTTAATAAAATGGTTATCTAAAAATTTTTATTGGATGTGTTTGGGAAAAGGTGGGCGTGAGAGGGGGGTTCGTTGCCCACAAATCACATTTGACTATTAAAAATGATATTATTCCTTTTAATTTCAAATCGAATGAGTCCTTTTTCAAGTTTCTACGACAAAGATTTCAATAAAAACCTTATATGCCCCCAGGGCATAACTTATAATCCTTGCCCTGAGGGTTGTGGGCGAGTGTCCTCCTTAAAAATATGTTTTCTATCTGGAAATCAACTACCCTGAACAAAATGGCTATCTAAAAATTTTGTTTGGATGTGTTTGGGGGAAGGATGGGCGTGGGGGGGGGGGGGCAATTTGCCCTCCAATAACTTTAAAATATAAAAAAGGGTACTAGCCCTTTGAATTTCCAATCGAATGAGCCTTTTTTGAATTTTCTACGACAACGCCTTCTATAAAAACCTTATATGCCCCCAGGGCATAACTTAAAACCCTTGCCCCGTGGGTTGTGGGGGAGTGTTCTCCTCAAAAAGATATTTTCTATCTGGAAATCACCTACGCTGCACAAAATGGCTATCTCAAAGTTTTGATTGGATGTGTTTGGGGGAATGCCGGGCGTGCGGGGGGGGGCTAGTTGCACTCAAATCACTTTCGACTATTAAAAAGGGTACTATTCCTTTAAATTTCCAATCGAATGAGTCTGTTTTGAACTTTCTACAACAACGCTTTCAATAAAAACCTCATATGTCCCCAGGGCATAACATAAAACCCTTGCCTCGAGAGGTTTGATGAATATTCTTTCTAGAAAATAACTTTTCTATCTTGAAGAACTCTTCACTTATAAGATCAGCTCTTACACAATTTTTATGAGATGTGATTGGGGGAATTTGGAGCGTGGGGGGGGCTAGTGGACCTCCAATCGTTTTCGACTTTTAGAAAGGGTACTAGCCCTTTGAATTTCAAATCGAATGAACCTTTCTTGAATTTTCTACGACAACGCCTTCTATAAAAACCTTATATACCCCCAGGGCATAACTTAAAACCCTTACCCCGAGGGTTGTGGGGGAGTGTCCTCCTCAAAAAGATATTTTATATTTGGAAATCAAGTACACTGAAAAAAATGGCTATCTGACACTTGGGAGGTGATTTGTTTGGTGAAGTTCGGGGTGTGGGGGGGCCTAGGTGCTCTCCAATCACTTCCGAATATTCAAAATGGCACTAGCTATTTGATTTTCCAATTGAATGAGCCAGTTTTAAAGCTTTAACCACAACGCCTTCTATAAAAACCTTATATGCCCCCGGGCATAACTTAAAAGCCTTGCCCCGTTGGTTGTGGGGGAGTGTCCTCCTCAAACAGATATTTTCTATCTGTAAATCAACGACCCTCAACAAAATGGCAATCTCAAAATTTTGATGGGCTGTGCTGGGGGGACTGAGGGGCGGGGGGGGGGGGCTAGTTGCCCTCCAATCACTTTCGACTATTAAAAAGGTCACTAGCCCTTTCAATTTCCAATTGAATGAGCCCTTTTGAAGTTTCTACGACAACGCTTTCAATATTTTCTATCTGTTGTTTGGGGGAATGATGGGCGTGGGGGGGGCCTAGTTGCCCTCCAATCACTTTCGACTGTTAAAAAGGGTACTAGCCCTTTGAATTTACAATTAAATGAGCCTATATTGAAGTGTCTACGACAACGCCTTCTATAAAAACCTTATATGCCCCCAGGCCATAACTTAAAACCCTTGCCCCGTGGGTTGTGGGGGAGTGTCCTCCTCAAACATATATTTTCTATAAGTAAATCAACTACGCTGAACAAAATAGCTATCTCAAAATGTTGATTGGATGTGTTTAGGGGAATGATGGGCGGGGGGGGGAGGCTAGTGGCCCACCAATCACTTTCGACTATTAAAAAAGGCACTAGCCCTTTCATTGTCCAATTAAATGAGACCTTTTGAGGTTTCTATGACAACGCTTTCAATACAAACATTATATGCTCCCAGGGCATAACTTACAACCCCTTTCCTGAGGGCTGTGGGGGGAGGGGTTGTCATCCTAAAAGACCTAATTTCCAGAACTTTTAACTACGTTGAATAAAATGGCTATCTAAAAATTTTGATTGGATGTGTTTTGGAAAAAGGTGGGCGAGAGAGGGGGGTTAGAGTAGAATGCACCATATGGATTTGCTAACGCCCCTAGGAACCACTGAAGCGTATCAAGTTGAACGAACTTTATCTAGGTCATCCCAGAGGGCCCTCTACACCTTTTAAAGAGAGTGAGTATCCCCTCCCAATGTCATATGGATTTTATAGATGCACTAGAAACCACTGAAGCGTATCAAGTTGAATGAACTTTATCTAGGTCATCCCCTAGGGCCCTCTACACCTTTTCAAGAGAGTGAGTATCCCCTCCCAATGTCATATGGATTCTATAGAGGCACTAGGAACCACTGAAGGGTATCAAGTTGAATAAACTTTATCTAGGTCATCCCCTAGGGCACCCTTGAGTTGAACGAACCTTATCTAGGTCATTCTCTATTGAGGGTCCATTTTGCTTACTTTACGTTCCTTGCCATGCTATTTGCTTACTTTACGTTCCTTGGTACCTTTCCAGGGTACACGTAAAGGCTACCCCCTTGGGAAACTCTGGCAAAATCTGTTTTTCGACGTTAGGTAGCACTCAAAGTTGAAGCTAATAAAGATGTATAGGCCGAGAAAGGAATTTTAATGCATAAATTCACAACAATCGTTAGAAATTCTTAGAAATCGACTAGTGAGATGATTATGGGTTTGAACCATCAAGGACCCCCCCCCCAACTTTTTGGTCCCCTCTCCCTTTTTTTGAAATTTTTGTTTTGAAATTTTTTTTTAAACTTTTATTTTTTTTAACATGATATATTTTTTCAACTTTTTTTTACATATCTTAGAATGACATGTAACATACTTAAAACATGAAAAAAATCACATTCAATATTTTACAAATTCAAAATGAGAATGATAGAAATGTTAGTCGTGACTTTGACTATTTGAAAAATATTGTTTGTAGTAGCACTTTTTTTTATTGGACTAATTTTTGGGAAATTATTTAACTTTTTTTTTCTTTTTTTTGACTGAATTTTTTTATGCACTGAAATTATTCCACCTTTTTCTGTGAATTTTTTTATTTTTTAACATGGTGTTTTTTTCAACTTTTTTTTACGTCTCTTATAATGAGATGAAACATACTTAAAACATAAAAAATTCACATTTAATTAGAATAAGCGAACACCCGCCAAGATACACAGGCAAAAAGAGTGAGAGACAAAAACACATACAAATACGTAGATTCAGACACACAAACCGAGAAAGACATGCATTGGAATAAGCAAACACCCGCCCAGTCACACAGGAAAAAAGAGTGAGAGAGACAAAACACATACAAATACCTAGATTCAGACACACAAACCGAGAAAGACATGCATTGGAATAATATAACACCCGCCCAGACACACAGACAAAAAAGTGAGAGAGACAAAAACACATACAAGTGCGTAGATTTAGTCATACAAATCGAGAAAGACATGCATTGGAATAAGCAAACACCTGCTCAGACAGACAGGCAAAAAATAGTGAGAGAGACAAAAACACTTACAAATACGTAGATTCAAACACGCAAACCGAGCAAAACACTCATTGAAATAAGCAAGCACCCGCCCAGACACACAAACAAAAAGAGTGAGAGAGACAAAAACACATACAAATACGTAGATTCAGTCACACAAACCGAGAAAGACATGCGTTGGAATAAGCAAACACCCGCCCAGAAACAAAGGCAAAAAGAGTGAGAGAGACAAAAACACAAAGAAATACGTAGATTCAGACGCAAAACCGAGAAAGACATGCATTAGAATACGCAAACAGCCACCCAGACACACAGGCAAAAAGAGTGAGAGAGACAAAAAACACATACAAATACGTAGATTCACACGCACAAACCGAGAAAGACATGCATTGGAATAAGCAAACACCGCGCCGAGACACACAGGCAAAAAGAGTGTGAGAGAAAAGACACATACAAATACCTAGATTAAGACACACAAACCGAGAAAGACATGCATTGGAATAAGCAAACACCCACCCAGACACACAGACAAAAAGACTGAGAGAGACAAAAACACATACAAATACGTAGATTCAGTCATAGAAACCGAGAAAGACCTGCATTTGAATAAGCAAACACCCGCCCAGACACACGGGCTAAAAGAGTGAGAGACAAAAACACATACAAATACGTAGATTCAGACACACAAACCGAGAAAGACATATATTGGAATAAGCAAACACCCACCCAGACACACAGACAAAAAGAGTGAGAGAGACAAAACACATACAAATATGTAGATTCCGTCACACAAACTGAGAAATACAAGCATTGGAATAAGGCAAACACCTGCCCAGACACACAAGCAAAAAGAGTGAGAGAGAAAAAAACACATACAAATATGTAGATTCAGACACACAAACCAAGAAAGACATGCATTGGAATACGCAAACATCCGCCCAAACACATGCAAAAAGAGTGAGAGAGACAAAAACACATACGAATACGTAGATTCAGACACACAAACCGAGAAAGACATGCAATGGAATAAGCAAACACCCGCCCAGACACACAGGCAAAAAGTGAGAGACAAAAACACAAACAAATACGTAGATTCAGACACACAAACCGAGAATGACATGCAATGAAATAAGCAAACACCCGCCCAGACACACAGGCAAAAAGAGTGAGAGAGACAAAAACACATACAAACACGTAGATTCAGACGCAAAAACCGAAAAAGACATGCATTGGAGTAAGCAAACACCTGCCCAGACACACAAACAAAAAGAGTGAGAGAGACACAAACACATACAAATACGTAGATTCAAACACACAAACCAAGAAAGACATGCATTGGATTAAGCAAACATCAGCCCATACACCTACAGGCAAAAAGTGGGAGACAAAATCATAAAAAAATACGTAAATTCACACACACAAACCAAGAAAGACATGCATTGGAATAAGCAAACACCTGCCCAGACACATAGTCAAAAAGGTGGAGAGATAAAAACACATACAAAAACGTTGATTAAGACACACAAACCGAGAAACACAAACCGAGAAAGACATGCATTGAAACAAGCAAACACCCGCCTAGACACAAGGGCAAAAAGAGTGAGAGAGACAAAAACACATACAAATACGTAGATTCAGACATACACACAGAGAAAGAAATACATTGGAATAAGCAAACACCCCCCCCCCAGAAACACAGGCAAAAAGAGTGAAAGAGACAAAAACACATAGAGTGAGAGAGACATGCAAAAAGTTGGGTTAATTCAGGTTCACTTAGAGTGGGGCCACTCTAAGTGAACCTGAATCTTTAGAAATCCTTATAAATCAACTAGTGAGATGATTATGGGTTTGAACCATCAAGGACCCCCCCCCCCCAACTTTTTGGTCCCCTCCCCCTTTTTTTGAAATTTTTGTTTTGAAATTTTTTTAAAACTTTTATTTTTTTTAACATGATATATTTTTTCAACTTTTTTTTACATATCTTAGAATGACATGTAACATACTTAAAACATGAAAAAAATCACATTCAATATTTTACAAATTCAAAATGAGAATGATAGAAATGTTAGTCGTGACTTTGATTATTTGAAAAATATTGTTTGTAGTAGCACTTTTTTTTATTGGACTAATTTTTGGGAAATTATTTAACTTTTTTTTTCTTTTTTTTGACTGAATTTTTTTATGCACTGAAATTATTCCACTTTTTTCTGTTGTTTTTTTTCTTTTTCAATATGGTATTTTTTTCTACTTTTTTTTACGTGTCTTCGAATAACACGAAACATGCTTGAAACATAAAAAATTCAGATTTTTATGGAATAAGTAAAAACCCACCCAGGCACAGAGACGAAACGAGTGAGAGACAAAAACACAAACGAATACGTAGATTCAGTCGCACAAACGTGAAAGCACATGCATTTGGAATAAGCATATACCAGCTCAGGCACACAGGCAAAAAGAGTGCGTGACAAAAAACACATACAAATACCTAGATTCAGACACACAAACCGAGAAAGACATGCATTGGAATAATATAACACCCGCCCAGACACACAGACAAAAAAGTGAGAGAGACAAAAATACATACAAATACGTAGAGTCAGTCATACAAACCGAGAAAGACATGCATTAGAATAAGCAAACACCTGCTCAGACAGACAGGCAAAAAATAGTGAGAGAGATAAAAACACGTACAAATAAGTAGATTCAGACACACAAACCGAGAAAGACACGCATTGGAATAATCAAACAACCGCCCAGACACACAGGCAAAAAGAGTGAGAGAGACAAAAAGACATACAAATACGTAGATTCAGTCACACAAACCGAGAAAGACATGCATCGGAATATGCAAACACCCGCCCAGACACACAGAAAAAAAGAGTGAGAGAGACAAAAACACATAGAAATACGTAGATTCAGACGCAAAACCGAGAAAGACATGCATTAGAATACGCAAACAGCCACCCAGACACACAGGCAAAAAGAGTGAGAGAGACAAAAAACACATACAAATACGTAGATTCACACGCACAAACCGAGAAAGACATGCATTGGAATAAGCAAACACCGCGCCGAGACACACAGGCAAAAAGAGTGTGAGAGAAAAGACACATACAAATACCTAGATTCAGACACACAAACCGAGAAATACATGCATTGGAATAAGCAAACACCCACCCAGACACACAGACAAAAAGAGTGAGAGAGACAAAAACACATACAAATACGTAGATTCAGTCATAGAAACCGAGAAAGACATGCATTGGAATCAGCAAACAGCCGCCCAGACACACCGGTTAAAACAGTGAGAGACAAAAACACATACAAATACGTAGATTCAGACACACAAACCGAGAAAGACATATATTGGAATAAGCAAACACCCGCCCAGACACACAGACAAAAAGAGTGAGAGAGACAAAACACATACAAATATGTAGATTCCGTCACACAAATGAGAAATACAAGCATTGGAATAAGGCAAACACCTGCCCAGACACACAAGCAAAAAGAGTGAGAGAGAAAAAACACATACAAATATGTAGATTCAGACACACAAACCAAGAAAGACATGCATTGGAATACGCAAACATCCGCCCAAACACAGGCAAAAAGAGTGAGAGACAAAAACACATACAAATGCGTAGATTCAGACACAGAAACCGAGAAAGACATGCATTTGAATAATCAAACACCCGCCCAGAAAAACAGGCAAAAAGAGTGAGAGACAAAAACACATACAAAAACATATATTCAGACGGACAAACTGAGAATGACATGTATTGAAATAAACAAAGACACACCCAGACACACCGACTAAAAGAGTGAGAGAGACAAAAACGCATACAAATACGTAGATTCAGACACAAAATCCGAAAAAGCCATTCATTGGAATAAGCAAACATGTCTCTCCAAAAGAGAGACATGCAAAAAGTTTGGTTAATTCAGGTTCACTTAGAGTGGGGCCACTCTAAGTGAACCTGAATTAACCCAACTTTTTGCATGTCTCTCTCACTATGACTGTGTGTCTGAGCGGGTGGGCTACCATCTATAACCGGTCTAACCTAAATTCAACGTAATCATGCATAAAGTCAAAATAAATAGAACTTGGATCTTATGTATGTTATCTGATGTATCCAATGAGTTTGTTACTTACTTACAATTTTTTCATAATTTATTAAATGAAATTTCTGTATTGTGCATCCACAAGTTGAATTCAAGAAAGATTTGGTTACTTACTTACTTACAATTCTTTCCTAATTTCTTGAACGAAATTTCCGTATTGTGTACTCAAGAGGTGAATTCAAGAAAGAGATTGTTACTTACTTAACATTTTGTTACTTACTTACATTTTTTTCATAATTTCTTGAATGAAATGTCTGTAATGTGTATCCAGGAAATTGTTACTTACTTACAATGTTTTTATAATTTCTTGAATGAAATGTCTGTATTGTGTATCCAAGAGGCGAATTCAGGAAAGAGTTTGTTACTTACTTACAATTTTTTTTTATTTCTTGAATGAAATGTCTGTATTGTGTATCCATGCGGAGAAATCCAGAAAGAGTTTGTTACTTACTGACAATTTTTTCATAATTTCTTGAGTGAAATTGCTTCATTGTGTATCCAGAAAGCAAACTCCAGAAAGAGTTTGCCGCTTACTTAAAATTTTTTTATAATTTCTTGAGTGAAATTGCTGTATTGTGTACCCGGGAAGTGAATTCAAGACAGAATTTGTTTAAGATTATCTTCATAATGTCCTGAGTTAAATTTCGGTATTGTGCATCCAAACGGCGAATTCAAGAAAGAGTTTGTTACTTATAGAATTTGTCATAATTTCTTGAATGAGATGTCTTTATTGTGTATCCAGGAGGCGAATCCAAGAAATAATTTGTTACTTACTTACAATTTTTTTTCATAGTTTCTTGAATGAAATGGCTGTATTGTGTATCAAGGAGTCGAATTCAAGAAAGAGTTTGTTACTTATTTACAATTGTTCACAATTTCTTCAATGAAATTTCCGTATTGTGTATCCAAGAGATAAAAAAAATAAACAGTTTGTTTACAATTTTCTTCATAATTTCCTGAATTACACATCTGTATTGTGCATCCAAGAGGTGAATTCAAGAAAGAGTTTGTTACCTACTTGCAATTTTTTTCACAATTTCTTAAATAAAATGTCTAAGTTAGGTATCGAGGGGGCAAAACTTTAAAACAATCTGTTACTTACTTACAATTTTTTTCATAATTTCTTCAATATAACATCTGTATTATGTATCCAGTAGGAAAGTTCAAGAAAGAGTAGTTACTTCTCTCACTCTTTTTGCCTATGTGTCATGGCAGTTGTTTGCTTATTCCAATGCATGTCTTTCTCGGTTTCTTTGTCTGAATCTACGCATTTGTATGTGTTTTTGTCTCTCTCACTCTTTTTGCCTGTGTGTCTGGGCGGGTGTTTTCTTATTCCAATGCATGTATTTCTCGGTTTGTGTGTCTGAATATACGTATTTGTATTTGTTTTCGTCTCTCCCACTCTGTTTTCCGGTGTGTCTGTGTGGGTGTTTTCTCATTCCAACGCATGCCTTTCTCGGTTTGTGTGTCTGAATCTACTTTTTTATATGTGTTTTTGTCTGTCTCACTCTTTTTGCCTGTGTGTCTGGGGCGGGTGTTTGCTTATTCCAATGCATGTTTTTCTCGGTTTGTGTGTCTGAATCTACGTATTTGTATGTGTTTTTGTCTCTGTCACTCTTTTTCACTCTGTGTCTGGGGGGGGGTGTTTGCTTATGCCAATGCATGTTTTTCTCGGTTTGTGTGTCTTAATCTACGTGTTTGTATCTATTTGTGTCTCTCTTATTCTATTTGCCTGTGTGTCTATGCGGGTGTTTGCTTATCCCCATGCATGTCTTTCTCGTTTTGTGTGTCTGAATCTACGTTTTTGTATGTGTTTTTTTCACTCTCACACTTTTTTGCCTGAGTGTCTGAGCGGGTGTTTGCTGATTCCAATGCATGTCTTTCTCGGTTTGTTTATCCTAATCTATGTATTTGTATGTGTTTTTGTCTCTCTCACCCTTTTTAGCTGGTTGTCTGGGTTGGTGTTTGCTTATTGCAATGCATTTCTCTCTCGGTTTGTGTGTTTGAATCTACGTATTTGTATGTGTTTTTTCTCTCTCACTCTTTTTGCTTGTGTTTATGGGCAGGTGTTTACTTATTTCAATATATGTCTTTACCGGTTTTTTTGTCTGAAATTATATGCCCTAATTTGTTTTCATCCCTCTCACTCTTTTTGCACGTTTCTCTGGGCTAATCTTTTTTTATTTCAATGCATGTCTTTCTCTGTTTGTGTGTCTGAATCTACGTATTTGTATGTGTTTTTGTCTCTCTCACTCTTTTTGCCTGAGTGTCTGGGCGGGTGTTTGCTTATTCCAATGCATGTCTTTCTCGGTTTGTCTGCGTGAATCTACGTATTCGTATGTGTTTTTGTCGCTCTCACTCTTTTTGCCTGTGTGTCTGGGCGGTTGTTTGCTTATTACAATGCATGTCTTTCTCGGTTTGTGCGTCTGAATTTACATATTTGTATGTGCTTTTGTCTCTCTCACTCTTTTTTCGTGTGTGTCTGGGCAGGTGTTTGCTTATACCAATGCATGTCTTTTCCGGTTTTTGCGTCTGAATCTACGTATTTGAATGTGTTTTTATTCCTCTTACTACTTTTGCCCGTGTGTCTGGGCGGGTGTTTGCTTATTACAATGCATGTCTTTCTAATCTTATGTGTCTGAAAATACGTATTACTACGTGTTTTTGTCGCTCTCACTCTTTTTGCCAGTGTGTCTGGGCCGGTGTTTGCTTATTCCAATGCATGTCTTTCTCGGTTTGATTGTGTGAATCTACGTATTTGTATGTGTTTTTGTCGCTCTCACTCTTTTTGCCTGTGTGTTTGGGTGGATGTTTGCGTATTCCAATGCATGTCTTTCTCGGTTTGTGTGTCTGAATATACATATTTGTATGTGTTTTTGTCTCTCTCACTCTTTTATCCTTTGTGTCTGGGCGGGCGTTTGTTTATTCCAATGCTTGTCTTTCTCAGTTTGTGTTACTGAATCTATGTATTTGTATGTCATTTTGTCTCTCACTCTTTTAGCCGGTGTGTCTGGGCGGGTGTTTGCTTATGCCAATGCATGTCTTTCTCGGTTTGTATGACTGAATCTACGTATTTGTATGTGTTTTTGTCTCTCACTGTTTTAGCCCGTGTGTCTGGGCGGGTGTTTGCTTATTCCAATGCATGTCTTTTCTCGGTTTGTGTGTCTGAATCTAGGTATTTGTATGTGTTTTGTCTCTCTCACTCTTTTTGACTGTGTGTCTGGGCGGATGTTTGCTTATTCCAATACATGTCTTTCTCGGTTTGTGCGTGTGAATCTACGTATTTGTATGTGTTTTTGTCTCTCTGACTCTTTTTGCCTGTGTGTCTGGGCGGATGTTTTGCCTGTGTGTCTGGGCGGATGCTTATTTCAATGCATGTCTTTCTCGGTTTTTGCGTCTGAATCTACGTATTTTTGTCTCTCTCACTCTTTTTGCCTGTGTGTCTGGGCGGGTGTTTGCTTATTCCAATGCTTGTCTTTCTCGGTTTTTGTGTCTGAATCTACGTATTTGTATATGTTTTTGTCTCTCTCACTCTTTTCGTCTGTGTGTCTGGGTGGGTGTTTCCTTATTACAATGCATGTCTGTCTCGGTTTTTGCGTCGGAATCTAAGTATTTGTTTGTGTTTTTATCTCTCTCACTATTTTTTGCATGTATGTCTGAGCGGGTGTTTGCTTATTCCAATGCATGTCTTTCTCGATTTGTATGACTAAATCTACGCACTTGTATGTGTTTTAGTCTCTCTCACTTTTTTGCCTGTGTGTCTGGGCGGGTGTTTGCTTATTCCAATGCATGTCTTTCTATGTTTGTGTGTCTGAATCTAGGTATTTGTATGTGTCTTTGTCTCTCTCACTCTTTTTGCTTGTGTATCTGGGCGGGTGTTTGCTTATTACAATGAATGTGTTTCTAGGTTTCTGTGTCTGAATGTACGTATTTGTACGTGTTTTTGTCTCTCTCACTCTTTTTGCCTGTGTTTCTGGGCAGGTGTTTGCTTATTTCAATGCATGTCTTTCTCGGCTTGTGTGTCTGAATCTACGTATTTGTATGTGTTTTTGTCTCTCTCACTCTTTTTGCCAGTGTGTCTGGGCCGGTGTTTGCTTATTCCAATGCATGTCTTTCTCGGTTTTTTTGTGTGAATCTACGTAATCGTATGTGTTTTTGTCTCACTCACTCTTTTTGTCTGTGTGTCTGGGAGGGTGTTTGCTTATTCCAATGCATGTCTTTCTCGGTTTGTGTGTCTGAATCTATGTATTTGTATGTGTTTTTGCCTCTCTCACTATTTTTTGCCTGTCTGTCTGAGCGCGTGTTTTCATATTCCAATGCATGTCTTTCTCGGTTTGTATGACTAAATCTACGTACTTGTGTGTGTTTTAGTCTCTCTCACCTTTTTGCCTGTGTGTCTGGGCGGGTGTTTGCTTATTCCAATGCATGTCTTTCTCGGTTTGTGTGTCTGAATTTATGTATTTGTATGTGTTTTTGTTTCTCTCACTATTTTTTGCCTGTCTGTCTGAGCGCGTGTTTTCATATTCCAATGCATGTCTTTCTCGGTTTACGTGTCTGAATCTACGTATTTGTATGTGTTTTTTGTCTCTCTCACGCTTTTTGCCTGTGTCTTGGCGGGTGTTCGCTTATTCCAATTAAATGTGAATTGTTTATGTTTTAAGTATGTTTCATCTCATTCTAAGAGACGTAAAAAAAGGTTGAAAAAAATACCATGTTAAAAAATAAAAAAATTCACAGAAAAAAAAGTGGAATAATTTCAGTGCATAAAAAATTCAATCACAAAAAAAAAGTTGAATAATTTCAGTAAAAAAAAAAAATTAGTCAAATAAAAAAAGTGCTACTACAAACAATATTTTTCTAATAGTAAAAGTCACTACTAACATTTCTATATCATTCTCATTTTGAATTTGTAAAATATTAAATATGATTTTTTTGATTTAAGTATGTTACATGTCATTTTAAGATATGTAAAAAAAAGTGGAAAAAATATATCATGTTAAAAAAAACTCAAAACAAAAAAATTGAAAAAAAGGGGGGGGAGGGGGCCAAAAAGTTTGGAGGGGGTCCTTGATGGTTCAAACCCATAATAATCTCACTAGTTGATTTATAAGGATTTCTAACGATTGTTCTGAATCTCTTTATTCAAATTCTTTTCTCGGCATCTACATCTTTATTAGTTTCAGCTCTGAGCGCTCCCTAACGTCCAAAAACAGATTATGCAAGACATTCCGAAGAAGATAGCGTTGACGTGTGCCCTGGAAAGGTGACAAGGAACGTAAAGTGGGCAAATAGCATGGAAAGCAGCGTAAAGTAAGCAAAATAAAACCTCAATAGAGAATGACCTAGGTAAAGTTCATTCAACTTGATACGCTTCAGTGGTTCCTATGGCTGTACGCAAGATGGAACATAGATAGAGAATGACCTAGATAAGGTTCGCTCAACTCAAGGGTGCCCTAGAGCATGACCTAGATAAATTTCATTCAACTTGATACGCTCCAGTGCTTCCTAGTGCCTCTATAGGATCCATATGACATTGGGAGGGGATACTCACTCTATTTAAAAGGTGTAGAGGGCCCTAGGGGATGACCTAGATAAAGTTCATTCAACTTGATACGCTTCAGTGGTTCCTAGTGCTTCTATAGAACCCATATAACATTGGGAGGGGATACTCACTCTCTTTAAAAGATGTAGAGGGCCCTAGGGGATGACCTAGGTAAAGGTCATTCAACTTGATACGCTTCAGTGGTTCCTAGTGCCTCTATAGAATCCATATGACATTGGGAGGGGATACTCACTCTCTTTAAAAGGTGTAGAGGGCCCTAGGGGATGACCTAGATAAAGTTCATTCAACTAGATACGCTTCAGTGGTTCCTAGGGGCGTCAGCAAATCCATATGGCCGATTCTACTGGTTAGTTGCCCTCAAATCACTTTTAACTATTAAAAAGGGTACTAGTCCTTTGAACTTCAAATTGAATGAGCCTTTTTTCAAGTTTCTACGACAAGGAATTCAATAAAAACCTTATATGCCCCCAGGGCATAGCTTATAATCCTTGCCCTGAGGGTTGTAGGTGAGTGTCCTCCTTAAAAATATGTTTTCTATCTGGAAATCGACTACCCTGGACAAAATGCCTATCTCAATATTTTTATTGGATATGTTTGGGGGAATGATGGGTGGGGGGGCTAGTTGCCCTCCAATCACTTTCGGCTATTAAAAAGGGCACTAGCCCTTTGTATTTCCTGTCGAATGAGCTTTCATTGAAGTTTCTACGACAACACTTTCTTTAAAAACCTTATAAACCCCCAGGGCATAACTTAAAACCCCTGCCCTGAGGGATTTGGGGAAGTATCCTCCTCAAAAACATATTTTCTATGTGGAAATCAACTACGCTGAACAAAATGGCTATCTCAAAATTTTGATTGGATGTGTTTGGGGAATGAAGGGCGTGAGGGGGGGGGGGGCCTAGTTGCACTCAAATAACTTTCGACTATTAAAAAGGGTACTAGCCCTTTGAATTTCCAATCGAATGAGCCTGTTTTGAAGTTTCTACGACAAAAACTTCAATAAAAACCTTATATGCTCCCAGGGCATAACTTATAACCCTTGCCTTGAGGGTTGTGGGGGAGTGTCCTCCTCAAAAACACATTTTCTATCTGGAAATCAACTACGCTGAACAAAATGGCTATCTCAAAATTTTGATTAGATGTGTTTGGGGGAATGATGGGTGTGGGGGAGGGGGCTAGGGATGTGGGGGAGTGTCCTCCTCAAAAACATATTTTCTATCTGGATATCAACTACGCTGAATAAAATGGCTATCTCAAAGTTTTGATTGGATAAGTTTGGGGGAATGAAGGGCGTGGGGGAGGGGGCTAGTTGCACTCAAATCACTTTCGACTATTAAAAAGGGTACTAGTGCTTTGAATTTCCAATCGAATGATTCTGTTTTGAAGTTTCTACGACAACATTTTGATTGGATGTGTTTGGGGGAAAGTAGTAATGGTTCAATCTATTCAACAAGACATGCCCATCATATAGCTATAATGCTTACAAGCGGGGTGTCCCACCATATAGCTACAATGCTAACAACAAGACAGTCCTGTCATACAAGCAGACAGTGATATGACCGGATTCAACTACCATGAAAAATTCGTGCTGTTGTTTCTGTTAAAAGTCGTGCGTGTTTTCATGGTAGTGATTCGTTTCCTTTGTATGAAGTTGTGAAATTCTTTCTGTAATTTAATTTGTTAGGTGTGGTTGACTTATGTTTAACCTTGAACACGGATATAAAATTTCTGACAATTTGTTATTTTATCAGTTCAGAATTGGCATTTGAAATATAATGATGCATTCAAATAAAAGGAATATTGACGAAAGCTACACGCAAGAAGTAAGTTATTCCTTTATATTCTTAGTGGGTAAAGAAATTAATTCAAATAAAATATATACAGACCCTATTATAGTTAACAGATTGTTAAATATTTTTTGAACCTGGATCTCCAGAGGTCGGTAAAGAGCAATCTCAAAACATGAAAAAAATTATGTAAACGCTGCATTTAAATGCCTTGCGAGCTTAGCACATGAGGTAAATCATACCTACTTTTTATTCCGGCCCAAAGTTCCCCACATTCGTTCCCCACCGGTCGTCCACCCCCTCCCTCCAATAACCCCCCCCAAAACCCCCCCCCCCCCAACATTTTTTTTTCACTTTATAACAGGAAATATCACTAAGGAATATAAAGATGAATCGATGAAAAACAAAGTACCAGCAAACATTACTACCATTGATCAAATAATCAATGAACCAAATAATACCAAAGACGAAAAGCACATTGAGCCTGTCGATGACAAACCTGTAAAAATTTTGTATGACTCAAAATGTAATAATGATTATTCTACTGATTACGAACTAAGAGAAGACACCAGCTATAGTATCAAGAGAGAACATGGTGAACCATTTTATGGAACAGATTCAAAATGACCAAAGTTGTTCATTGATAATAATAATGTATAATAACAATATATTTTTTGTATTAATATTCTACATGACATTATTTCATTAAAAATATGTTATGCATTATATTGTTATATGTTCATTATTTTTAGAGTAAGCCAGCATATCAAACGTTTAGAATGTCTATTAAAACATCAGAGATGTAAGAAAAGGAATTTATATACATCATATTTCAGAGAGATAGCTCAATATAGAAAAAATCTAAACGCCAGAATTAATAAATTATCTGTCAAAATCTAGTGACAGATATACGTAATAGCATTAATGGGCTATGACTATCAGAGAGAACAAATTCTTTATCAATGTGTTTTCAATTATACGTGTGATAAAGGTGATCGAATTTAGGGATAAAATTGAACAAAGTTTTTATTAAAATTATTTATCGATGTCATTTGTCAGCTAAATCGGATAAAATTGACAAAATGTATATATTAGAATGGATAGATTCCTGATCATCAGCAGTTTTTGGATTGGTCATTATGAAAAAATTGTAAGCAAATAACACACTCATTCTTGAACTCACCTCTTGCATAAACACTACAGAAATTATATAAAAAAAAATAATTAGGCATTGAGATAGGCAAACATCCTCCCAGACACATAAGGAGAGGAAGTGAGAGAGACGAAAACACGTATAAATGTAAGGATTCAAGCATGCAAACCGACACAGACAGATACTGAGCTAAGCAAACGCCCAACTAGACACATAAGCAGAGGAAGTGAAAGAGACAAAAACACATATAAATATATAGATTCTGACATACAAATCGACAAAACAGTCACTGAGATAAGCAAACATCCACCCAAACACATAGGCAAGGCGAGTAAGAGAGACAAAAACACATGGAAATATATAGATTCAGACATACAAACCGACAGAGACAGGCACTCAGATAAGCAAACACCCGCCCAGACACATAAGCAGAGGAAGTGAGAGAGGCAAAAACACATATAAATGTAAGGATTCTGACATACAAAGCAACAATCACCATCATTGAGATAGACAAACATCCGCATAGACACATAGGCAAGGAGAGCGAGAGTGACAAAAAAACATATAAATATATAGATTCAGACATACAAAGGAACAATCATAGGCATTGACATAGGCGAACAACCGCCCAGACACATAAATAGAGGAAGCGAAAGAGACGAAAATACATATAAATATATAGATTCTGACGCACAAATCGACACATACAGTCACTGAGATAAGCAAACATCCATCCAGACACATAGGCTAGGAGATTGAGAGAGACAAAAACACATGGATAAATATTGATTCAGTCATACAAACCGACTGAGACAGGCATTGAGATAGGCAAACACCCGCCCAGACACATAAGCAGAGGAAGTGAGGGAGACAAAAAACACATATAAATATATGGATTCTGACATACAAACCGACAAAAACTGGTATTGATATAGGCAAACATCCGCCCAGAAACATAAGCAGAGGAAGTGAGAGAGACAAAAACACCTATTAATATATAGATTCTGACATACAAACCGACAAAGACAGGCATTGAGATAAGTAAACACCCGCCCAGACACATAAGCAGAGGAAGTGAGAGAGACAAAAACACATATAAATGTAAGGATTCTGACATACAAAGCAACAATCACAGGCATTGAGATAAGCAAACATCCACCCAGACACATAGGCAAGGAGAGCGAGAGTGACAAAAACACATATAAATATATAGATTCAGATATACAAAGGAACAATCACATGCATTGAGATAGGCAAACACCCGCCCAGACACATAAGTAGAGAACGTGAAAGAGACAAAAACACAAATAAATATATAGATTCTGACATACAAAACGACACAGACAGCCACTTAGATAAGCAAGCATCCGCTTAGATACATAGGCAAGGAGAGTGACAGAGAAAAAAACACATGCAAACACTTAGATCCAGTCATACAAACCTACAAAGACAGGTATTGAAATAGGTAAATCTCCGCCCAAACACACAAGCATAGGAATTGAGGGAGACAAAAAACACATATAAATGCAAGTATTCTGAAGTACAAACATTAAAAGACAGGCACTGAGATAGGCGAATACCAACCCAGACACACAAGCGGAGGAATTGGGAGAGACAAAAACACCTATTAATATATAGATTCTGTCATACAAAGCAACAAAGACAGGCGTTGAGATAAGCAAACATCCACCCAGACACATACGCTGCGAGAGTGAGAGAGACAGAAACACATGCAAATATATTGATTCTGACATACAAACCGACAAAGACAGGCATTGAGATAGGCAAACATCCGCCCAGACACATAAGTTGGAGGGAGGGGGTTGGAGGGAGGAGGGGTGGACGATTGTGGCACTTTGGGCCGGTGGGGAACGAATTTGGGGAACTTTGGGCCGGAATAAAAAATAGGTTTGATTTACCTCATGTGCTAAGCTCGCAAGCCATTTAAATGCAGTGTTTACATACTTTTTTTTCATGTTTTGATATTGCTATTTACCGACCTCTGGAGATCCAGGTTCAAAAAATATTTAACAATCTGTTAACTATAATAGGGTCTGTATAAATTTTATTAGAATTAATTTCTTTACCCACTAAGAATATAAAGGAACTTACTTCTTGCGTGTAGCTTTCGTCAATATTCCTTTTATTTGAATACATCATTATATTTCAAATGCCAATTCTGAACTGATAAAATAACAAATTGTCAGAGTTTTTATATCCGTGTTCAAGGTTAAACATAAGTCAACCACACCTAACAAATTAAATTACAGAAAGAATTTCACAACTTCATACAAAGGAAACGAATCACTAGCATCAAAACACGCACGACTTTTAACAGAAACAACAGCACGAATTTTTCATGGTAGTTGAATCCGGTCATATCACTGTCTGCTTGTATGACAGGACCGTCTTGTTGTAAGCATTGTAGCTATATGGTGGGACACCCCGCTTGTAAGCATTATAGCAATATGATGGGACTGTCTTGTTGAATAGATTGAACCATTACTACTGGGGAATGAAGGGCGTGAGGGGGCGGGGGGCTAGTTGCGCTCAAATCCCTTTTGACTATTAAAAAGGGTATTAGCTCGTTGAATTTCCAATTGAATGAGCCTGTTTTGAAGTTTCTACGACAACGCCTTCTATAAAAACCTCATATGCACTGTCTTCCATAAACAATGCCTTCTATAAAAACCTTATATGCCCCCAGGGGATAACTTAAAACCCTTGCCCTGAGGGTTGTGGGGGAGTGTCCACGGCAAAAACCAATTTTCTATCTGGAAATCAACTACGCTGAACGAAACGGCTATCTCAAAATTTTGATTGGATGTGTTTGGGGGAATAATAGGCGTGGGGGAGGGGGCTAGTTGCCCTCCAATCCCTTTCGACTATTAAAAAGGGTACCAGCGCTTGGAATTTCCAATCGAATGAGCCTGTTTTACGTTTCTAAGACAACGCCTTCTATAAAAACCTCATATGCCCCCAGGACATAACACAAAACCCTTGCCCTGAGGGTTGTGGGGGAATGTCCTCCTCAAAAATATATTTTCTATCTGGAAATCAAGTACGCTGAACAAAATGGCTATCTCAAAATTTTGATTGGATGTGTTCGGGGGAATGATGGGCGTAGGGGGGGGGGGGGGGCGAGTTGCCCTCTAATCACTTTCGACTATTAGAAAAGGGTACTAGCCCTTTGAATTTCAAATCGAATGAACCTTTCTTGAAGTTTCTACAACAACGCCTTCTATAAAAACCTTATATACCCCCAGGGCATAGCTTAAAACCCTTGCCCCGAGGGTTGTAGGGAAGTGTCCTCCTCAAAAACAAAATGGCTATCTCAAAATTTTGATTGGATGTGTTTGGGGGACTGAGGGGCGCGGGGGGGGGGCTACATGCCCTCCAATCACTTTCGACTATTAAAACGGGCACTAGCCCTTTGTATTTACAATCGAATGAGCCTTTTTTGAAGTTTCTACGACAACGCCATCTATAAAAACCTTATATGCCCCAAGGGCATAAATTAAAACCCTTACCCCGAGGGTTGTGGGGGAGTGTCCACCACAAAAATATATTTTCTATCTGGAAATCAACTACGCTGAACAAAATGGCTATCTCAAAATTTTTATTGGATGTATTTGGGGGAATGATGGGCGTGGGGAGGGGGGCTAGTTGCCCTCCAATCACTTTCGACTATTAAAAAGAGCACTAGCCCTTTGAATTTCCAATCGAATGAGCCTTTTTGAAGTTTCTACGACAACGCCTTCTTATATACCCCCAGGGTATAACTTAAAACCCTTGCCCCGAGGGTTGTGGGGGAGTGTCCTCCTCAAAAAGATATTTTCTATTTGGAAATCCAATACGCTGAAAAAAATGGCTTTATCAAAATTTTGAGTGGATTTGTTATGAGTAATGATGGGCGTGGGGGGGCCTAGTTGCCCTCCAATCCCTTTCGACTCATAAAAAGGGTACGAGCCCTTTGAATTTCCAACCGAGTGAGCCTATTTTGAAGTTTCAACGAGAACGCCTTCAAAAATACCTTATATGCCCTCAGGGCATAACTTAAAACCCTTGCCCTGTGGGTTGTGGGGGAGTGTCCTCCACAAACTGATATTTTTTATCTGGAAATCAACTACGCTGAACAAAATGGCTATCTCAAAATTTTGATTGGATGTTTTTGGGAGAATGATGGGCGTGGGGGGGGGTAGTTGCCCTCCAATCACTTTCGACTATTAAAAAGAGCACTAGCCCTTTGAATTTCCAATCGAATGAGTCTTTTTGAAGTTTCTACGACAACGCCTTCTTATATGCCCCCAAGGTATAACTTAAAACCCTTGCCCCGAGGGTTGTGGGGGAGTGTCCTCCTCAAAAAGATATTTTCTATGTGGAAATCCACTACGCTGAACAAAATGTGTAGCTCAATATTGTGAGTGGATGGGTGAGGTGGACTGAGGGGCGGGGGGGGGGCTAGTTGCCCTCCAATCACTTTCGACTATTAAAAAGGGCACTAGCCCTTTGAATTTCCAACCGAATAAGCCTGTTTTGAAGTTTCAACGAGAACGCCTTCTAAAATACCTTATATGCCCTCAGGGCATAACTTAAAACCCTTGCCCTGAGGGTTGTGGGGGAGTGTCCTCCACAAACTGATATTTCTATCTGTAAATCAACTACGCTAAACAAAATGGCTATCTCAAAATTTTGATGGGACGTATTTGGGAGAATGATGGGCGTGCGGGGGGGGTAGTTGCCCTCCAATCACTTTCAACTATTAAAAACGGCACTAGCCACTCCAATTTCCTATCGAAAGAGCCCTTTTCGAAGTTTCTGCGACGACTCCTTCGATACGAAGTGTCCGCGAGTAGTAATCAACCTTATACTTTGCTTGCGCCCCTGTACCAAACAGGTTTCTGGTAGGTATAATCTGGTTTGGAGGGTACAATCTGGTTTGGTGGGTATAGTCTGGTTTGATGGGTAGAGTCTGGTTTGGTTTTTCAAAGAGAGTGACTATCCCCATGCATATATGTAAACATTTCTACGGGGCTTTACACCTTTTCAAAGAGATTCAGAGCTCCCTCACATGGCCATCTGGATTTGCTTGGAGCTCTATCAATTTCAATGTTATTCTGGACATAGTATACAACATTTAAAAGAGATTCAGAGCCCCTTCCCATTACCTTCTGGATTTGCGCGAAGCTATAGCAATTTCAATGTTATTCTGGACCTTGTATACACCTTTTCAAAGAGATTCAGAGCTCCCTCACATGACCTTCTGGATTCTATGGAAGCTATAGCAATTTGACACCTTTCCAGTGCATGTACCTATGGATCTGGTTTGGTGGGTATATACGATAACTTGATTTGTGGTTGGGATTTGAATAAAAGAAATGGTTTTCACTACAATTCATATTAGTAAGAGAATTGAATTCAGATTCAAGTATTATCACGACCAGTATATGCCTTAGCAGATATTGACAAATGATAATTGCCTTAACTCGAGAGTAGTTTGTTATTAAAAAAAAAATTGGATGTTACAATTAAAATTGTTTGATTGACATTTGCCAAAAGGGGTAAGGGATTCGTGAAGTGAACTGTACGAACGATCTTATTTGAATAATAAGGAAAAAGAGATGGAAAATAAGGAAAATTTTAAGATGGAGAAAAAAAAGGGTTAAAGTGATTAGCAGTTAAGGTAACCCTGAAGAGCATGTTAATTAATTAGCATTTGCGAATACTTCGATGTGTTTGGTATAATACACAAGTGGTGTTTTGAACAGGGTTGTCAGTTTAAAATGGAGTCTAACGAGGGCTTGTTAACTCAGGCAATTTGTTATAAACGGGTATGTATATTCTAGTCGCTTTCTTCACTACAGATAAGGCTATTGTGTTTTTTTTTCTGAACTTTCTGAGGGAGGTGGGTGGGGGTAACTATTTGGTTTAAATAATTAGTTTACGAGTAGAAAAATGCTTCACTTCAGATAAGGCTATTGTGTTTTTCTGAACATGTGTGTTTTTTTTCTGAACTTTCTGAGGGAGGAGGGGGTAACTATTTAGTTTAAAAATTAGTTTACGAGTAGAAAAATGCTTCACTACAGATAAGGCTATTGTGTTTTTCTGAACTTTCTGAGGGGGGAGGGAGTAGCTATTTAGTTTAAAAATTAGTTTACGAGTAGAAAAATGCTTCACTATAGATAAGGCTATTGTTTGTTTTTTTTATGAACTTTCTGAGGGAGGAAGGGGTAACTATTTAGTTTAAGAAATTAGTTTACGAGTAGAAAAATGCTTCACTACAGATAAGGCTATTGTGTTTTTCTGAACTTTCTGAGGGAGGAGGGGGTAACTATTTAGTTTAAAAAATTAGTTTACGAGTAGAAAAATGCTTCACTACAGATAAGGCTATTGTGTATTCTGAACTTTCTGAGAGAGGTGGGGGTAACTTTTTAGTTTAAAAATTAGTTTACGAGTAGAAAAATGCTTCACTACAGATAAGGCTATTGTGTTTTTCTGAACTTTCTGAGGGAGGAGAGGGTAACTATTTAGTTTAAGAAATTAGTTTACGAGTAGAAAAATGCTTCACTACAGTTAAAGCTATTGTGTTTTTTTTCTGACCTTTCTGCGGGAGGTGTGTGGGGGTAACTATTTAGTTTAATAAATTAGTTTACGAGTAGAAAAATGCTTCACTACAGATAAGGCTATTGTGTTTTTCTGAACTTTATGGGAGAGGTAGGGGGTAACTTTTTATTTTAAAAATTATTTAAATAGTAGAAAAATGCTTCACTACAGATAAGACTATTGTCTTTTTCTGAACTTTCTGAGGGAGGAGGGGGTAACTATTTAGTTTAAAGAAATTAGTTTACGAGTAGAAAAATGTTTCATTACAGATACGGCTATTGTGTTTTTCTGAACTTTCTGAGGGGGGAGGGCGATGGTAACTATTTAGTTTAAAAAATTAGTTTACGAGTAGAAAAATGCTTCACTACAGATAAGGCTATTGTGTTTTTCTGAACATGTGTGTTTTTTTATGAGCTTTTTGAGGGAGGAGGGGGTAACTATTTAGTTTAAAAATTTATTTAAGAGTAGAAAAATGCTTCACTACAGATAAGGCTATTGTGTTTTTCTGAACTTTCTGAGGGAGGAGGGGGTAACTATTTAGTTTAAAAATTAGTTTACGAGTAGAAAAATGCTTCACTACAGATAAGGCTATTGTGTTTTTTTTCTGAACTTTTTGAGGGAGGTGGGTGGGGGTAACTATTTAGTTTAAGAAATTAGTTTACGAGTAGAAAAATGCTTCACTACAGATAAGGCTATTGTTTTTTTCTTAACTTTCTGAGGGAGGAGGGGGTAACTATTTAGTTTAACAAATTAGTTTACGAGTAGAAAAATGCTTCACTACAGATAAGGCTATTGTGTTTTTCTGAATTTTCTGAGGGAGGTGGGGGTAACTTTTTAGTTTAAAAATTAGTTTTCGAGTAGAAAAATGCTTCACTACAGATAAGGCTATTGTGTTTTTCTGAACTTTCTGAGGGAGGAGGGTGGGGGTAACTATTTAGTTTAAGAAATTAGTTTACGAGTAGAAAAATCCTTCAATACAGATATGGCTATTGTGTTTTTTTTCTGAAATTTCTGAGGGAGGAGGGTGGGGGTAACTATTTAGTTTAAAAAATTAGTTTACGAGTAGAAAAATGCTTCACTACAGATAAGGCTATTGTGTTTTTCTGAACTTTCTGAGAGAGGGGGGGGGTAACTTTTTAGTTTAAAAATTAGTTTACGAGTAGAAAAATGCTTCACTACAGATAAGGCTATTGCGTTTTTCTGAACTTTCTGAGGGAGGCGGGGGTAACTATTTAGTTTAAAGAAATTAGTTTACGAGTAGAAAAATGTTTTACTACAGATAAGGCTATTGTGTTTTTCTGAACTTTCTGAGGGGGGAGGGCGATGGTAACTATTTAGTTTAAGAAATTAGTTTACGAGTAGAAAAATGCTTCACTACAGATAAGGCTATTATGTTTTTCTGACCATTTGTTTTCTTTTTCTGAACTTTCTGATGGAGTAGGTGGTAACTATTGAGTTTAAAAATTAGATTACGAGTATAATAATTCGTCACTATATATAAGACTTTTTCTTTTCTGAACTTTATGAGGGAAGAGGGAGTAGATTTTTCGTTTAAAAATTAGTTTACGAGAAGAAAAATGCTTCACTACAGATAAGGCTATTGTGTTTTTTTTCTGAACTATCTAAGGGAGGTGGGTGGGGGTAACTATTTAGTTTAAGAAATTAGTTTACGAGTAGAAAAATGCTTCACTATAGATAAGGCTATTGTGGTTTTTTTTTCACAGTTACATTCTCTTGATTTTTTAAAGTTCATTTCGAATTTCTTTCATTGAAATGCAAGAGTTGGAATATTCCAGTAGTGTTTTGTCGTGGTTTAGCTTGTCTCAGTTACATTCTCTTGATCTTTCAAAATTTACTTTGGTTTTATTTCATTGATATGCAAGAGTTGGAATATTTCAGTAGTGTTCTGTCGTGGTTTACCTTGTCACAGATATATTCTCTTGATTTTTCAAAGTTCATTTCGAATTTCTTTCATTGAGATGCAAGAGTTGGAATATTTTAGTAGTGTTTTGTTATGGTTTAGCTTGTCACAGTTACATTCTCTTGATCTTTCAAAGTTCACTTTGGTTTTATTTCATTGAAATGCAAGAGTTGGAATATTTCAGTAGTGTTCTGTCGTGGTTTACCTTGTCACAGGATTGTTTACCATGTAACAGTTACATTCTCACTATACAGGTTCACTTAGAGTGGCGCGCCACTCTAAGTGAACCTAGATCAACCCAACTTTTTGGATATCTCTCACTATGACTCTGTTTGTGTGTCGTGTCTGTGCGTGTGTCGTCTCAATGTGTATGTCATCTCTGTGGGTGTGTCGTCTCTGTTTTTGTGTCTTCTCTGTATGTTTATCGTCTGTGTGTGTGTGTCGTCTTCTATGTGTTTGTTGTCTTTGTCTGTGTGTGGATGTGTGTGTGTGTGTGTGTGTGTCGTCTCGATGTGAGTGTGTCGTCTCTGTTTTTTTGTCTTCTCTGTATGTTTGTCGTCTCTCTGTGTGTGTCGCCTCTTTGTATGTGTCGTCTCTGTGTGTGTTTCATCTCTGTGTGTGTGTGTGTCGTCTCTGTGTCTGTGTTGTCTCTATGTGTGTGTGTAGTCTCTCTGTGTGTGTCGTTTCTGTGTGTTTGTCCTTTCTGTGTGTGAGTCGTCTCTTTGTTTCTGTCGTCTCTGTGTGTTTGTCATCTCTCTGTGTGTGTGTGGTGTCCGTCTCTTTGTGTGTTTCGTATCTGTTTGTCTGTGTGTATGTGTGATCTCTTTGTGTGTGTTGTCTCTGTGTGTTTGTCGTCTGTGTGTGTGTGTGTGTGTGTGTGTCGTCTCTCTCTCTATGTGTCTCGTCTCTGGTGTGTTAGTCATCTCTGTGCGTGTGTCGTCTCTATGTGTAAGTCCTCACTTTGAGTTTGTCGTCTCTGTGTGTGCGTGTCTTGTCTGTGTGTGTGTGTGTCGTCTCTGGGTGTGTGTGGTCTCTCTGTCTGTGTGTGTGGGTGTTGTCTCTGTGTGTGTCGTCTCTATGTGTGTTTCGTATCTGTGTGTGTGTGTCTCGTCTATTGTGTTTGTGTGTCGTCTCTATGTGTGTTTATCATGTCTGTGTGTGTGTGTGTCTCGTCTCTCTGGATGTGTGTGCTGTCTCTGTGTGTGTGTATCGTTTCTGTGCGTGTGTCGTCTCTATGGGTGTTTCCTCTATGTGTGTGTGTCATCTCTGTGTGTGTGTGTGTCTTCTCTGTGTGTGTATCGTCTCTGTGCGTGTGTAGTCGCTATGTGTGTGTGTCGTCTCTGTGTGTGTGTTGTCGGTATGTGTGTGTGTCGTCTCTGTGCGTGTGTCTTCTCTCTGTGTGTGTGTGTGTGTGTGCGTCGTCTCTGTGCGTGTGTCGTCGCTATGTGTGTGTCATCTCCTCTGTGTGTGTGTCGTCTCTATGTGTGTTTTATCTGTGTGTGTGTGTGTCATCTCTGTCTGTGTGCCGTCTCTCTGTTTGTGTGTGTGTGTCGTCTCTGTGCATGTGTCTTCTCTGAGTGTGTTGTCGTCTCTATGTGTGTGTCGTCTCTGTGCGTGTGTCGTCACTATGTGTATGTCGTTTTTGTGTGTGTGTGTGTTGTCTCTGTGTGCGTGTTGTGTCTGTGCTTGTTGTGTTGGTTGTATGTTTGGTATCTGTTTGTGTGTGTGTGTGGTCTCTTTGTGTGTGTGTCGTCTATATTTGTGTTTGTTGTGTATATGTGTGTGTGTGTGTGTGTCTCGTCTCTGTGTGTGTGTGTCTTCTCTGTGTGTGTGTGTAAATGAACTTTGAAAAATTAAGAGAATGTAACTGTGACAATGTAAAGCACAACAAAACACTACTGAAATAATCCAACTCTTGCCTTTCAATGGAAGAAATTCAAAATGAACTTTGAAAAAGCTAGAGAATTTATCTGTGACAAGGTAAACCACGACATAGCACAACAGAAATATTCCAACTCTTACATTTCAATGAGATAAAACCAAAGTGAACTTTGAAAGATTAAGAGAATGTAGTAAATCACAACAAAACACTACTGAAATAGTCCAACTCTTGCATTTCAATGAACGAAATTCAAAATGAAATTTGAAAAATCAAGAGAATGTACCTGTGACAAGATAAACCACGACAGAACGCTAATGAAATATTTCAACTCTTGCATTTCAATTATATAAAACCAAAGTGAACTTTGAAAGATCAAGAGAATGTAACTCTGACAAGGTAAACCATGACAAAACACTACTGAAATATTCCAGCTCTTGCATTTCAACGAAATAAATTTAAAATGAACTTTGAAAAATCAAGAAAATGTAACTGTGACAAGTTAAACCACAACAAAATACTAATTAAATATTACAACTCTTGAATTTCCTATAAAGAAATTAAAAATAAATTTTTAAAAATCAATATCATATAATTGTGACAAGGTAAATAACGACAAAACACTACTGAAATTTTCAAACTCTCGTATTTCAATGATAGAAATTCAAAATGAACTTTGAAAAATTAAGAGAATGTAACTGTGACAAGGTAAACCGCAACAAAACACTACTGAAATATTCCAGCTCTTGCATTTCAACGAAAGAAAGTCAAAATGAACTTTGAAGAATCAAGAGAATGTAACTGTTACTTGGTAAACCATTCTTTGACAAGGTAAACCACGACAAAACACTACTGAAATATTCCAACTCTTGCATTTCAATGAAGTAAAACCAAAGTGAACTTTGAAAGATCAAGAGAATGTAACTGTGACAAGGTAAAGCACAACAAAACACTACTGAAATATTCCAACTCTTGCATTTCAATGAAAGAAATTCTGAAATGAACTTTGAAAAATCAAGAGAATGTATCTATGACAAGGTAAACCACGACAAAACACTACTGAAATATTCCAACTCTTGCATTTCAATGGAATAAAACCAAAGTGAATTTTGAAAGATCAAGAGAATGTAACTGTGACAAGCTCAACCACGACAAAACACTACTGAAATATTCGACCTCTTGCATTTCAATGAAAGAAATTCGAAATAAACTTTGAAAAATCAAGAGAATGTAACTATGACAAAAAAAACACAATAGCCTTATCTATAGTGAAGCATTTTTCTACTCGTAAACTAATTTCTTAAACTAAATAGTTACCCCCACCCACCTCCCTTAGAAAGTTCAGAAAAAAAAAACACAATAGCCTTATCTGTAGTGAAGCATTTTTCTACTCGTAAACTAATTTTTAAAATAAATAGTTACCCCCTCCTCCCGCAGAAAGTTCAGAAAAACACAATAGCCCAATCTGTAGTGAAGCATTTTTCTACTCGTAAACTAATTTTTTAAACTAAATAGTTACCCCCTCCTCACTCAGAAAATTCAGAAAAAAAACACACATATTCAGAAGAGAACAATAGTCATCTGTAGTGAAGCATTTTTCTACTCGTAAACTAATTTCTTAAACTAAATAGTTACCATCGCCCTCCCCCCTCAGAAAGTTCAGAAAAACACAATAGCCTTATCTGTAGTGAAACATTTTTATACTCGTTAACTAATTTCTTTAAACTAAATATTTACCCACTCCTCCCTCAGAAAGTTCAGAAAATCACAATAGCCTTATCTGTGGTGTAGCATTCTTCTAATCGTAAACTAATTTTTAAACTAAAAAGTTACACCCCACCTCTCTCAGAAAGTACAGAAAAACGCAATAGACTTATCTGTAGTGAAGCATTTTTCTACTCGTCAACTAATTTCTTAAACTAAATACTTACCCCCACCCCCCTCCCACAGAAAGTTCAGAAAAAAACACAATAGCCTTATCTGTAGTGAAGCATTTTTCTACTCGTAAACTGATTTCTTAAACTAGATAGTTACCCCCTCCTCCCTCAGAAAGTTCAGAAAAACACAATAGCCTTATCTGTAGTGAAGGATTTTTCTATTCGTAAACTAATTTTTAAACTATAAATAAAAGTTCAAATAGGGATAAAATCCTTTTAATAGACAGTGATGATAGAAATTCACAAAAATACCAGATATTTCGGTCACATATACAGTGATCGTCATCAGTAGTAAAACATCAGTAGTTTTACTACTGATGACGGTCACTGTATATGTGACCGAAATATCTGGTATTTTTGTGAATTTCTATCATCACTGTCTATTAAAAGGATTTTATCCCTATTTGAACTTTTATTTATCGTCATGGAAAGGCAGTGTGGTCTCCGAAATTATCTACGTAATTTTTAAACTAAAAAGTTACCCCAACCTCTCTCAGAAAGTTCAGAAAAACACAATAGCCTTATCTGTAGTGAAGCATTTTTCTACTCGTAAACTAATTTCTTAAACTAAATAGTTACCCCCACCCACCTCCCTTAGAAAGTTCAGAAAAAAAAACACAATAGCCTTATCTGTAGTGAAGCATTTTTCTACTCGTAAACTAATTTTTAAACTAAATAGTTACCCCCTCCTCCCTCAGAAAGTTCAGAAAAGCACAATAGCCTTATCTGTAGTGAAGCATTTTTCTACTCGTAAACTAATTTTTAAACTAAAAAGTTACCCCCTCCTCCCCCAGAAAGTTCATAAAAAAAAACACATGTTCAGAAAAACACAAGATCCTTATCTTTAGTGAAACATTTTTATACTCGTAAAATAATTTCTTAAAATATATAGTTACAATCACCCTCCACACACAGATAGTTCAGAAAATCACAATAGCCTTATATGTAGTGAATCATTTTTCTACTCGTCAACTAATTTCTTTAAAATAAATAATTACCCCCTCCTCCCTCAGAAAG
The DNA here is from genome assembly GCF_049724085.1 of Artemia sp. Qi Xiang Cuo. Lineage (NCBI taxonomy): Eukaryota > Metazoa > Arthropoda > Branchiopoda > Anostraca > Artemiidae > Artemia > Artemia sp. Qi Xiang Cuo. The sequence continues at coordinate 62,368,672 of NC_142796.1, forward strand.
TTCAGAAAAACACAATAGCCTTATCTGTAGTGAAGCATTTTTCTACTCGTAAACTAATTTTTAAACTAAAAAGTTTCCCCCCCCCTCTCTCAGAAAGTTCAGAAAAACAAAATACCCTGATCTGTAGTGTAGCATTTTTATACTCGTAAACTAATTTCTTAAACTAAATAGTTACCCCCACCCACCTCCCTCAGAAACTTCAGAAAAAAAACACAATAGCCTTATCTATAGTGAAGCATTTTTCTACTCGTAAACTAATTTCTTAAACTAAATAGTTACCCACTCCTCCCTCAGAAAGTTCAGAAAAACACAATAGCCTTATCTGTAGTTAAGCATTCTTCTACTCTTAAACTAATTTCTTAAACTAAAAAGTTACCCCCACCTCTCTCAGAAAGTTCAGAAAAACACAATAGCCTTATCTGTAGTGAAGCATTTTTCTACTCGTAAACTAATTTTTTAAACTAAATAGTTACCCACTCCTCCCTCAGAAAGTTCAGAAAAACACAATAGCCTTATCTGTATTGAAGCATTTTTCTACTAGTAAACTAATTTATTAAACAAAATAGTTACCCCCTCCACCCTCAGAAAGTTCATAAAAAAACACACAATATCCGTATCATTAGTGAATAATTTTTCTACTCGTAAACTAATTTTTAAAATAAATAGCTACTCCCTCCCCCCTCAGAAAATTCAGAAAAACACAAAAGACTTATCTGTAGTGAAGCATTTTTCTACTAGTAAAATAATTATTAAACTAAAAAGTTAACCCCTCCTCCCTCAGAAAGTTCAGAAAAAAAAACACATTTTCAGAAAAACACAATAGCCTTATCTTAAGTGAAGCATTTTTCTACTCGTAAACTAATTTCTTAAACTAAATAGTTACCCCCACCCACTTCCCTCAGAAAGTTCAGAAAAGAAAACACAATAGCCTTATCTGTAGTGAAGCATTTTTCTAGTCGTAAACTAATTTCTTAAACTAAATAGTTACCCCCACCACCCTCACAAATATAAGAAAAAAAAAACACAATAGTCTTATCTGTAGTGAATCATTTTTATACTCGTAAACTAATTTTTAAACTAAATAGTTACCCCCTCCTCCCTCAGAAAGTTCAGAAAAACACAATAGCCTGATCTGTAGTGAAGCATTTTTCTACTCGTAAACTAATTTTTAAACTAAATAGTTACCCCCTCCTCCATCAGAAAGTTCAGAAAAACTAACACACATGTTCAGAAAAACACAATAGCCTTATCTGAAGTGAAGCATTTTTCTACTCGTAAACTAATTTCTTAAACCAAATAGTTACCCCCACCCACCTCCCTCAGAAAGTTCAGAAAAAAAAACACAATAGCCTTAACTGTAGTGAAACAAGCGACTAGAATATAAATACCCGTTTATAACAAATTGCCTGAGTTAACAAGCCCTCGTTAGACTCTATTTTAAACTGACAACCCTGTTCAAAACACCACTTGTGTATTATACCAAACACATCGAAGTATTCGCAAATGCTAATGAATTAACATGCTCTTCAGGGTTACCTTAACTCCTGATCACTTTAACCCTTTTTTTTCTCCATCTTAAAATTTTCCTTATTTTCCATCTCTTTTTCCTTATTATTCAAATAAGATCGTTCGTACAGTTCACTTCACGAATCCCTTACCCCTTTTGGCAAATGTCAATCAAACAATTTTAATTGTAACATCCAATTTTTTTTTTTAATAACAAACTACTCTCGAGTTAAGGCAATTAACATTTGTCAATATCTGCTAAGGCATATACTGGTCGTGGTAATACTTGAATCTGAATTCAATTCTCTTACTAATATGAATTGTAGTGAAAACCATTTCTTTTATTCAAATCCCAACCACAAATCAAGTTCTATATACCCACCAAACCAGATCCATAGGTACATGCACTGGAAAGGTGTCAAATTGCTATAGCTTCCATAGAATCCAGAAGTTCATGGGAGGGAGCTCTGAATCTCTTTGAAAAGGTCTATACAAGGTCCAGAATAACCTTTAAATTGATATAGCTTCATGCAAATCCAGAAGGGCATGTAAGGGAGCTCTGAATCTCATTGAAAAGATGTATGCAATGTCCAGAATAACATAGAAATGGCTATAGCTTCACGCAAATCCAGATGGTCATGTGAGGGAGCTCTGAATCTCTTTGAAAAGGTGTAATGCCCTGTAGAAATGTTTTGCCTATATGCATGGGGATAGTCACTCTCTTTGAAAAACCAAACCAGACTGTACCCATCAAACCAGACTATACCCATCAAACCAGACTATACCCACCAAACCAGATTATACCTACCAGAAACCTGTTTGGTACAGGGGCGTAAGCAAAGTATAAGGTTGATTACTACTTCCGGGTATGGAGAAAAAACAACACATTGTGCCCACATCGTTCTTTACTTAGGCAGCGCTAGGGTGCTGCCTATGATGTAGGATTTGTTGTGATGCTTATTGTCGCATGTCTTCTAGTCGCAGATTTTTCGTGCATCATTACCTAAGACATTTTCCCATGTCTATTGCTTTAGCTGTTCGAATTCATTCAAAATCATGTGTAATTCCGCATGTGTAAAACTTCTTTCCCAGCACTTCCCCAGTCTTTATATTCTTATATAATCCGTTTTTATATAATTCAGTAAAACCCAAGTATGTTCCAATGCCTATGTCCTCTTAAATAACTAAATTACGCATTGGAATAATTTTCGTTTTATTCTTTAGTTTTAAGTGATAGGGTTGTAAATCACCAATGGAAATTCTGAATTCTAGGAAATTCTTGCGTGAATTCATTTCCTCCTTCCTGTTTATTCTTTAAAAACACTAAAATAACACAGTCCTTGTTCCATTGTAATTTCTGAAATATCTAAATTGCGCAATACCATAATTTTCGTGTTATTCTGTAGTTTTAAGTCACATTTCCGTCTGCAATTCAATGTAATTTTCCTGTTTCTTATTCTATGCCCTTTTCTTTAGCCGCTCAGAGTCATTTGCCATCTTATGTAATTCTGCACGTGCCATAGATACAAAAAAAAAACTCATCCTTCCTACTTATCCTTCACAGACTCGCACACGCTAAACTAACATGTTCCTTCATTCCGCTGCAATTTCGCTTTATCTTCTAACCGCAGATTTCGTTGTGTAATATTTTGTTTGCAATTAAATGTATTTGGTTTTTTTTTCTTTTTCCATGCTTTTTTCTTTAGCTGTTCGATGTCATATGTCTTCTTTCGTAATTCTGCATGTGTCATAGGTACTAAAATGGATACGACTACCCCTGGGGAACAAAATGATGTAACTTTTGCTCTTTGAATGTATATGCATTTGACGTCACTCAGATGATTTTTTTCTGGCAAGAATACATTCGTTTTTCCTGTTTATTCTTCACAGACGCCAAAATAACTTTATTCTATTCCACGGTTGTTAAGAAACTCCGGCATGAATTCATTTCTCCCTCCTGTGTATTTTTGCAGACGCTAAAATAACACTTCTTCATTGTAGGGTGAAAAATTAGTAATTCCAATTGAATTAAAGAATTCTGGCGTAGATTCAATTCCTCTTTCCTGCTTATACTTCACAAACTCACGCACGCTAAACTATCACGTTCCTTCCATTCTATTGCAATTTTGCTTTGGCTTCTAACCGCAGATTTCGTTGTGCAACATTTTCGTTTTCAGACACCAATGTAACACTTCTTCATTCTAGGGTAAAAAATCAGCAATTTCAATTAATTTGAGTAATTCTGGCGTGACTTCAATGCCTCCTTCCTGTTTATCCTTCGCAGATTCACGCACACTAAACTAACACGTTCCTTCATTCTATGATTTCGCTTTGTCTTCTAACCGCAGATTTCGTTCTGCAACATTTTCATTCGCAATTCAATGTGATTATATCTATTTCCTTTTCCAAGCCTTTTTTTTTAGCTGTTCAGATTAATTTCTCATCTTGTGTAATGTTGCATGCGTCATAGATACTAAAAACTATACAACCGCTCTTGGGGAAAAATGATGTAATTTTGCTCTTGAAAAGTATATAAATGTGACGTCACTTCCATGTTTTTTTCTCCAAAACTAATGCTCTAAAGGAATTTTCCACAATTTGTGACCCATCTAGATCGTTTTTTTTTTTTCAGATCAATTTTCAAAAGAAAAATGTGGAGCCGTTTTCAAATTTTGTTTTTTTTCATACATGTATAGAAACATAGTTGCTCGTTTTAAGAGAGTACACTGATATATAAGACAAAAATTATACGGCAATAATCAGCTTTGAAATACATTTCAGCAAAGATTTTATCATTTATCTATGTTGGCTGGATAATTCTCGTAAAGTAGCCTTCATATATTGAAGAATCGAGTGCTGCTCCGGAGTTTCTAACGAAATAAAAATATAATGACTGAATAAGGGATATAACCTCAGAAGGACTTAGGAAAGTTGTTAAACAGATAAAGGTAGGATCAGGGCCAGGAATGGATGGCACACCAGCAGTTTTGTTAAAGAGGTTTCTGGGTGTTTTTTTTGCTAGTTTTAGTGAGTATTTTTAATAGAATTATAAGTAGTGGTGCATAGCCTTCTCTACGGAAAGTATCGATTATGGTACCGTTATTTGTGGGTCTATTTGTCTGAGAGGGTGAAGGTTCAAATCCTAGCGTATCCAATTATTTGGTTTGGGACGGGGGTCAGTAGCGTGACTCTGCAAGCTCAGCCAGAGTTGACCCAGCTCTAAATGGGTACCAGGAGAAATCTGGGGAAGGTAAACAGGTAGGGTGTGCGTAAGCACAGGATGGTTGGCCCCCAACCCCCCATTGCACTTCCTGGCTGAAGGGCCAAGAAACGGAGATCAGCACCGCCGGTAGGGACTGTAAGGTCCAATGCCGTATTACCTTTACCTTATTTGTAGGTCTACCTTTCAGCTTTATTCTTTTATTTGTTAGTATGTATTCTGGGACTAAGGCTATGGTCAGGGTCGTGGGTTCGGGACTTTCTAGGCTTTTTGACTAGGCTTTCTAGGCTTTTTTTCTAGGCTTTCTAGGCTTTTTCGAAAAATTAATTTTTCGGTGTTATTATTTGCAGATGACACTGAATTGGTGGCGAAGTCGGCAAGGGAGCTACAGATATTATTTGATTTCATTGAGGAATATTTACAAATGAAAAAGTTACAGCTTAACGTTATGAAAACTAAAGTGGTTATTTTTAATAAAAGAAAATAAAAATAGAAAATATATTTGTAGTTGGAGGAAAACAAATAGAAATAATTGAAAAAATAAAGTATCTTGGCTTTATTTTCCAAAGTAATGGTGGATGGAGCTCCCACATTAAAGAAGTGTTTAATAGGGGAAGAGTTGCAACATTTTCACTTTTCCGGAATAAAATTAGTGGAATAAAGAATTTGGCTTTGCATAAGAAGTTTTTTTTTTATCTAAAATAACGCCGATTCTCCATTACAGGGCAGAGAATTGGGGACATGAGAACGCTGTGCAGTTAGAAAGCGTCCAGTTAGGTTACTTTAAGAGATTGTACGGACTACATACAATTACCCATACTCAGTTTATCAAAGGAGAACTTGGACTGCGGTCTGTTAAATATTATTAAATAAAAAAACAACAAGTTTTTTTTAACTGTAAGTAAGGGGCGACATTAAAACTTAAAACGAACAGATATTATTCCGTATATGAAAGGGGCTGTCCCCTCCTCAACGCCTCGCTCTTTACGCTAAAGTTTGTTATTGCTTTAAAAAATAAAGTTGTGGCACAGAGTAAAACTTTAGCGGAAAGAGTGGCGCGTTGAGGAGAGGACAGCCCCTTTTATATATATACGGAATAATTTCGGTTCGTTTTAAGTTTTAATGTCGCTCCTTACTCTCAGTTAAAAAAAACTTGTTTTTTTTTATTTCTGAACGTTTTTGAATTAATGCAGCTTTGATTTTGGCTCACCGTACATGAATAATTAAAACGAAATTTGCATATTATTTATTTATTTTTTTTTGTTGAATGGATGTCTCTAAATTTTGTTCTGACGTAACTTACGAATTAACTTACGTAATGAACTTCTATATTCGTATGTTTTTATTATGTATATTAGGGAGTTTGCCCCCTAGTCAATACCTCGATTTCTACGCTAAAGTTCAAATTTTGTTCCGATTATTTAAGAAGGACCTCTTAATCACAAAGGCCGTTAATTAGAATAAATAGCTCTGATGAAAGTAAAAAAAAAACTTTAGCGTAAAGAGCGAGGTAATGACTTCGGGGCGAACCCAATCATATACGTAATAATTTCTGTTCGTTTTAAGTTTTGATGTTGCTCCTTGCTTTCAGTTGAAAAATGTTTTTTCATTTATTTAATTTCTTATTGTTTTAAATGATGCTAGGAAATCCAGCGCCCTCTTCATAGCAATGTCCCTCCCCCCATGGAAAGATCCTCCCACGTAACCCCCAACCCCCCCCCCCCAACAACCAGAAAAAATGGCTAAATGGCTTTCTCGAAATTTTGTTCTGGCGTAACTTACGAATTAGCTTACATAACGAGTTTCTATATTCGTATATTTGTATTACGTATATTAGGGAGTCCCCCCCCCCTAGTCAATACCTCGCTTTTTACGCTAAAGTTCAAGTTGTGTTCCAATTCTTTAATAATGACCCCTTAATCACAAAGGCCGTTAATTAGCATAAATAGCTCTGATGAAAGTACAAATAAACTTTAGCGTAAAGAGCGAGGTAATGACTAGGGGCGAACCCAATCATATACGTAATAATTTCTGTTCATTTTAAGTTTTGATGTTGCTCCTTACTTTCAGTTAAAAAATTATTGTTTTTAAATTTAATTTCTGATTTTTTTTTTTTAATGATGCTGGGAAATCCGGCACCCTCTTCATAGCAATGTCCCTCCCCCCAATAAAACTTCCTTCCACGTAACCCTGACCCTCCCCCACAAACTACCGGGAAAAATCCCCCCTGAAACCTTGTGTATACTTACCAATAACCAATACTATATGTAAACAATGGGTAAAGTTGTCCTCAGAGACATAGTTATTGTATTTTTCGGCCATGCTGAACAAAATGGCCATCTCAAATTTTGATCGGGTGACTTCGGGGAAAAATAAACGTGGAAGGGGATCTAGCTGTCCTCTGTTTTTTTTTTTGGTCACTTAAAAAGGGCACTAGAACTTTTAATTTTCGTTCGAATGAGCCCTCCCGCAATATTCCGGGACCACTGGGTCGATAAGATCACCCCTTGCAAAAAAAAACAAAAAGCAAAAAAAAAAAAAAATAAACACGCATCCGTGTTGTCCGGTTCTCTGATACGCTGAATCTGATGGTGTGATTTTTATTAAGGTTCTATGACTTTAAGGGGGCGTTTCCCCATTTTTTAAAAATAAGGCAAATTTTCTCCGGCTAGTAACCTTTAATGGGTAAGGCTAAAATTGCTGAAACTTGTACATTGGAAATCAGCATTAAAATCTGATTCTTTTGATGTATCTATTGGTATCAAAATTCCGTTTTTAAGAGTTTCGGTTACTATTGAGCCGGGTCACTCCTCACTTACAGTTCGTTACCACGAACTGTTTGAAAGTACGGTCCAAATGATAAAAATTTTGGCTTATGGTTGTACAGCTACCCAGTGATAGGCTACTGAAGGAAGCATATAATGAGTTACTTCAGTTACGAAGGAAAATATCTTGGTCTTTTAAAGTCAAGGAGGTACTGGATAAAACACGTTTTTCTTTCGATTGGAATGATAGCCTTGGACCAACCAGCCAACAACTACAGTTGGACAAGGAAATCAGACAATAGAGAAATGGGATGAGGAGATTAAGAATTCAGAAAATTTAAGATATTATTCAGAGGTTAAGATAGTATATGGGCAGGAATTCTATTTTAAGTTAAATTTACCGGCTAGATACCTTACCTATTAGATGCAGCTACGACCTAATTGCCTTCCGATTCGTTCGAGATTGAAGGTTTTTGAAAGGAGGAAAATTGTCCCGGACGGTAGGTTTGCTTGCCCTCTTTGCCAAGAAGAGGAGGAAAATTTGGAGCAATGGCTGAGTCGAGGTCTTTGGGGGATAAGAGAAAATTTATTTGGGAATGAGAGATTGCTGCTTCCTGATGCCTTGAAGAGTACGTTGCCACAGTTTGTTTGTCTAGTGGGAAGATATCTTGATCAGTTTTTTTGCAAAAAGAAGAGAGTAGTTTTTATTTCTTCTTTATTATTGTGACGAGTGTTTTAATTCGTTAATCTTGTATGTTGTTTGTGTACATGGCCATAGTTTAGCTTGAAATACACGGTATCTTATCTTATATATTGAATAAAAAAAACAAGTTTTTTAAAACTTAAAGTAAAGAGCTACTTTAAAGCTCAAAGCGAACATAAATTATTCCGTATGTGAAGGGGTTGCCCCCCTCCTCAATACCTTGCTTTTTACGCTAAAACTCTTAGCACTAAAAATCTTCTTATTCTAATTAAACTGCCCTTGTATTTAAGGAGCCGTTCTTAAAGATTTGGAACAAACAGTCAAACTTTAGCGTAAAGAGCAAGATACTGAGGAGGGGTGCAACACCTTCATAAACAGAATAATTTCTATTCGTTTCGAGTTTTAATGTAGTTCTTTACTTTCAGGGAATTTTTTTTTTATTTAATTTCTGACTGTTTTCCAAATAATGCCAAAAAATCTGGCTCGCCCTCCATGAAAATTCCCTTTCCTCACGGGAAAACTACTCCGTTGAAATTTCCTCCCACTTCAAATACACACCTCCCCGTAAAATTTCCTCCGGACAATTCCATCCTCGCTGAAAATCCCCTTACCCCGTGAAATCCAAAAACACTGAAAATAGCCGCCAGATGATTCCCCTGAAACATCTTCAAATGCAAAATTGAGTTAGCAAAGGGAAAGTAAGACAAATGAAAAGAACTTCGTATAGGAATTCTGTCAAATCCTCCCAGTGTAAAATTTCCCCTGGAAAATTCATCCCCGGAAATATTCCTCCCCAGTAAAAATTAACCCCGTGGAAAATCTCCCCGCAGACAATTCACCCCCCCCCCCAACACGGCTGTATACTTACCAATAACAAATACTATATGTAAACAGAGAGGAAATCCCCAAAAGCATAGGTACTGGGCTTTTCAACTGTGTTGAACCAAATGGGTATCTCAAAATGTTGATCGGATGACTTTGAGGAAAAAGGGGGTGGGAGGAGGGGGGCTAGTTGCCCTCCATTCTTTTTGATTATTTAAAAAGGATGCTATAACTTTTAATTTCCGTTCGAATGAGGCCTTTCCCGATATTCTAAGACTATTGGTTCGATGCGATCACCCCTGAAAAAAAAAAAAAAAAAAAAAAAAAAAAAAAAATGAACACGCATCCGTGGTCTTTCTTCTGGCAAAAAAAAAAAAATACAAAAATCCATATTTTTGGATATGGGAGCTTGAAACTTCTACGATAGGGTTCTCGGATACGCTGAACCTGATGATGTTATTTTCATTAATATTCCATTACTTTTTGGGGATGCTTTCCCCCTTTTTTGAAAATCAGGCAAATTTCCTCAGGCTCATAGCTTTTCATGGGTAACACTAAACTTAATGACCCTATTTGGAATCAGCATAATAAACCAATTTTTTATATATCTATTGATATTAAAATTCCGTTTTTTAGAATTTCAGTTACCATTTAGCCGCGTCGCTCCTTACTTAGATTTCTTTACCACGAATTGTTTGATACGTAAACTTGAATTACTGGAGTCAAAGACATATTATGTCTTTTGAATTGGAATGTTTTCAGATGAGTGATTCAGAATCATGTCTGAAACCATTGAAAGTGTATTATTATACCTTGATCTCCCAAAATGTCCCTGGGGTTCTTAAAAATAATCTTAAGGGGCTGTTTTGCCATATTTAAGATATTGGGTATCTCTGGACACTCCTTGACAGAAAAAACTAAAAGAGAGTAGTTGTGCAGACATGTCAAACAGTTCGCAGTAACGAAATGTAAGCAAGGAGCGTCTCGGCCCAATAGTAATGAAAACTCTAAAAACCCAAATAACAATCGATACACCAAAGAAATTGTCTTTTCACGCTGATTTTAAATATATAAAGTTCATCAAGTTTAATACTACCCATCAAAAGCTATGAGCCTGAGAAAATTAATCTCATTTTCAAAAAAGGGGGTAACACCCCTAAAAATTCAAGCAATCTTAACGAAAATGACACCATCAGATATAGCATATCAGAGAATGCTACTATAGAGGTTTCATACTCCTATACACACAAATGTGGAATTTTGTATTTTGTGGCAGAAGAATGATCACGTATGCGTGTTTATTTTTTCTTTTCTTTTTTTTCTGGGTGATCGTATCGAACCAATGGTCCTAGAAGATCGGAGGAGATCTCATTCGAACGGAAATCAAAAGTTCTAGTACCCTTTTCAAGTGACCAAACACATTGGAGGTCACCTAGCCCCCCTCCCCTGCCCATTTTCCCCCAGATATCCAATCAAAATTTTAAGATAGTCATTTAAGTAAGCATAGTTTAAAGGTCCATTAACAATGCTTTTGGTAATGATATGACCCTCCTTAGTCCCCGGCGAATGGGCTGTAAGTAACGCAATTTGCCCATATTGTTCACATATAGTATTTGATATTGAGAAATATACGGGAATTTTTCGGGGTTATGTCCTACGGCGGGGGGGAGGTGAATATTTCCCTCGGGGATAATTTTCCGTGGTGAGAAAAGCTTCTGAGGGAATTTTCCAGGAGAAATGTTATACGGGGGAGAGGGAAGGGGATTCCCTGGCATGATTTGAAAAACAATCAGAAATTAAATATAAAAAACATGTTTTTTAAAGTGAAAGTAGGGAGCAGCATTAAAAAACTTAAAACAAACAGAAATTATTCTGTATTTGAGGGGGAACTATCACTTCGTCAACCCTCGCTCTGTACGTTAAATTTCGACTTTTTGTCCTGGTCCTTCAGGAAAGACTGCTTAAACACGAGGGCCGTTGGCAATGAATGAGAATGTTTTTTTTAAGAGCTTTAAGACTTTAGTGTAAAGAGCAAGGTTTGGGGAAGGGGCAGCACCCCTAATATACAAAACAATTTCTGTTCGTTTTAATTTTTAATGTTGCTCCTTACTTTCAGTTGAAACAACTTGTTTTTTTAATCGTTAAATAAAATTGACCTTTATACCTTCGCCTTGAACATTGCTGTGACATATTAGCTATTGGTAGTTTCAAAATCTATAATCCTTTTATAAATATATAAATACAGTCTATATTAGTAGTAAGTATCTATTGAATTTGGGGGGACGTATAGCCACTACTCTTTTCTTCCTTATTGGTTTAATATCATGAAGAAGGTTTAACGGCGATTCCCCACACAAGTTTGTTTCAACTCCAAGTTTTTCAACCAGACTGGTTTTTTGAAAGCATAGTGTGTACATGTGTGTAGGCTTTGTTATTAAAAACTTGGACACTACAATCAGAATTGTTTGATTGACATTTAAAAAGGGGTAATGAGATTTGCGAATTGGAGTGTAGGATTCGCGAATTTGATCCTATTAAGGATTTACTTGAAATAAAAAAATTTAACAAGAAATGGCTGAAAAGTGTTTTGGGGGAGATGGGGTGACTGTGTACTGTATAATACACATGTGATGTTTGGACAGTGTTGTCAATTTAAAATAGTTTAACGTTCCCTTCGTTCCCTCATTTCGGAGGGCAGGGGAGGGGGGTCAGTTTTGGAGGGGAAACTAAAAATACTCAGAATCGAAAATAAAAGGGATCTGCCTCAAGGGGAAGGCTCAGAGGCCCCTCGTTCCCCCATTTCTAAGGGCAGGGGCGGGGGAGGGTCAATTTTGGAGGGAAAACCAAAAATACTCAGAATTTAAAATAAATGGGACCTGCCACAAGGGCAAGGCTCAGAGGCCCTTCGTGCCCCCATTTCTGAGAGCCGGGGGGGGGGGGTCAATTTTGGACGGAAAACCAAAAATGCTCAGGATGAAAAATAAATGGGATCTGCCTCAAGGGGAAGGCTCAGAGGCCCTTCGTTCCCCCATTTCTGAGGGCAGGGGGGGGGTTCAATTTTAGAGGGAAAACCAAAAATACTCAGAATCGAAAATAAATGGGATCTGCCTCAAGGGGAAGGCTCAGAGGCCCTTCCTTCCCCCATTTCAGAGGGCAGGGGAGGGGGGGTCAATTTTGGAGGGAAAACCAAAAATACTCAGAATCGAAAATAAACGGGATCTGCCTCAAGGGCAAGGCTCAGAGTTCCCTCCTTCCCCCATTTCTTAGGGCAGGGGAGGGGGGGTCAATTTTTGAGGGAAAACAAAAAATACTCAGAACTAAAAATAACTGGGATCTGCCTCAAGGGGAAGGCTCAGCGGCCCCTCCTTCCCCCAATTCTGAGGGACGGAGAGGGGGGGGGTCAATTTGGGGGGGGCAACAAAAAATGCTCAGAATCGAAAATAAATGGGAGCTGCCGCACGGGCAAGGCTCAGAGGCCCCTCCTTCCCCCATTTCTGAGGGCAGGGAGGGGGAGGGTCAATTTTTGAGGGGAAACAAAAATGCTCAGAATCGAAGATAATTTCCATTCATCTTAGTTTTTAACGATGCTCCTTATTTCTAGTTGAAAATGCTTATTTTTTAATTTAATTGGGAATGAAAAGTCAAACTCTAACATAAAGAACAAGGTATTTTGGAGGGGGTATCTGATGAAATATTTTAGGTCGTATGATCAATTTAATTTATTTTTTAAATTCAATAGTTTTTCAGTAAGGACACTCGATATCCTAAAAGTGTCTGATTAAAACTTTTACCTTGAGCATCGATGTTGTTAGCAGAATTTCAAAAAGGATCGTTTATGTGGGCTGGCGTATCTGATGAAATAATTTAGTTCGTATGATCAATTTAATTTATTTTTTAATTCAGTAGTTTTTCAGTAAGGACACTCGATATCCTAAAAGTGTTTGATTCAAACTTTTACCTTGAGCATCGATGTTGTTATCAGAATTTCAAAAAAGGATCGTTTATGAGGGCTGGCGTATCTGATGAAATAATTTAGGTCGTATGATCAATTTAATTTATTTTTTAATTCAGTAGTTTTTCAGTAAGGACATTCGATATCCTAAAAGTGTTTGATTCAAACTTTTACCTTGAGCATCTATGCTGTTGGCAGAATTTCAAAAAAGGATCGTTTATGAGTGCTGGCGTATCTGATGAAATAATTTAGGCCGTATGATCAATTTAATTTATTTTTTAATTCAGTATTTTTTCATTAAGGACACTCGATATCCTAAAAGTGTTTGATTCAAACTTTTACCTTGAGCATCGATGTTTTTAGCATATTTTTAAAAAGGATCGTTTATGAGTGCTGGCGTATCTGATGAAATAATTTAGGTCGTATGATCAATTTAATTTATATTTTAATTCAGTAGTTTTTTTCAGTAAGAACACTCGATATCCTAAAAGTGTTTGATTCAAACTTTTACCTTGAGCATTGATGTTTTTGGGTCCCAGTCCACCAGCCTGAATGGTGGAAATCCACTAGCTCAGTATTGGGGTCTTAGTCCACCAGCCTGAATGGTGGAAATCCACTAGCTCAGAATTGGGGTCTCACTCCACCAGCCTGAATGGTGGAAATACACTAGCTCAAAATTGGGGTCTCAGTCGACCAGCCTGAATGGTGGAAATTTACTAGCTCAGAATTGGGGTCTTAGTCCACCAGCCTGAATTGTTGAAATTCACTAGCTCAGATCTGGGGTCTTAGTCAGTGTTCAGATTGGAGCGTTGGGGTCCGACTATCTGGGCTTTATATGTCAAGGTCTGAATGCTAAGCGATGGACTTGAGCTCGATTGGGACCCCATTGTGAAAATGGAAAACAAAAAACAAAAATATATTGTTGGTATGTGTGTAGAGCATGGCATGGTTACCGCTAGGGCAACAGTCTAACCGTCGACGGTGTTAGGTATCCGTAAATAAGTTCTAAGGCTAGAGTGTAAGTTGGGACAAATTTTTGGAGGTGCCCACCTCATCTGCCCAGAGTCTCAGGCAAGTGACCCTAAATTTGAAAAAGTGGAAATTGGCTCAGATTTTCTAAACTGAGCTGAGACAATGAATAGATACTATTGGGAAAGTGATTGGAGACGCTGAGCATCCGTGAACAAGTGCTAAATTGAGAGAGGAATTTGGGACAATATTTGGGGGCGCCAACCCGCCCAGAGTCTCCGGCAGGTGACCCAAAAATTTAAAAAACACACAGAAACGACAGACACAAAGAGACGAATCACACACAGAGAGGACAAACACACAGAAACGACACATAGAGACGACACATGCACAGAGAAGATACACACACACACAGAGTCAACACATACAGAGAGACGAGATACAAAAACAGAAATGAAAAACACACAGAGAGACGAAACACACTCAGAGAAGTCACACACACACAGATACGAAACACACATAGATGCGACACACACATAGAGACAACACACACACACAGACAACATCCACACAGAGGCGAGAGAAGACACACTCAAAGTGACGACCGACACACAGAGACGACACACAAAGAAACGCGACACACACACAGAGACAATTCGCTCAAAGTGACGGAGTAAAAATAGAGTTGACGAACACAGAGATAAGAAAAACACACAGTGGAGAAACTCTTAGATAGACTCGACGCTACAAGAGACGACAAACACACAGAGACACTACACCCAAACAGAGCCCACACACAAACAGAGACAACACACGCACAGAGAGGACAACATACACATACACACACATAGAGACAACACAGACATAGAGATGACAGACACACAGATACAAAACACCCACAGAGACGACACACACACACACACACACACACAGAGTCCACTCACACACAGAGACGACAAACACACAGAGACGACAGACACAAAGAGACGAATCACACAGAGAGAGGACAAACACACAGAAACGACACAGAGACGACACATGCACAGAGACGATACACACACATAGTCAACACACACAGAGAGACGAGACACACACACAGAAATTACAAACGCACATAGAGACGACACACACAAAGAGACTACACACACACACAGATACGAAACACACATAGAGACGACACACACATAGAGAAAACACACACACAAAGACAACATCCACACAGAGACGACACACACACACACACAGAGACGGCACACTCAAAGTGACGATATACACAAAGAGACGACACACGCACAGAGAGGACAAACACACAGAAACGACACACACACACAGAGACGACATACACATACAGACAACACAGACACAGAGACGACACAAACACAGAGACGACAACAAATAGAGAGACGACACTCACACAGAGACAACACACACACAGATACGAAACACCCACAGAGACGACACATGCACAGAGACGACACACACACACAGATTCAACTCACACACAGATAGTACAAACATACAGATACTACAGAAAAAAATATAATAATCACACACAGAGATGACAAACACACAAAAACGACACATAGAGACGACACAAGCACAGAGACGATACACACACAGAGTCAACACACACAGAGAGACGAGACATGGCGTATCTGATGAAAAAATTTAGGTCGTATGATCAATTTAATTTATTTTTTTAATACAGTTGTTTTTTTAGTAAGGACACTCAAGACAACACGCACACAGAGAGAACACGCACACACAGATACGAAACACACACAGAGACTACACACACACAGAGATACGAAACACACACACACAGAGACAACAGTCGTCTCTCTATGTGTGTCGTCTCTGTGTGTGTCGTCTCTATGTGTAAGTCATCACTTTGAGTGTGTCGTCTCTGTGTGTGTGTCGTCTCTCTATGTGTGTCGTCTCTGTGTGTTTGTCGTCTCTGTGTGTGTGTGTCGTCTCTATGTGTAAGTCGTCACTTTGAGTGTTTCGTCTCTGTGTGTGTCTGTGTGTGTGTGTGTTGTCTCTATGTGTGTGTCGTCTCTATGTGTGTTTAGTATCTTTGTGTGTGTGACGTCTCTTTGTGTGTGTCGTCTCTATGTGTGTTTGTCATTTCTGTGTGTATGTCTCGTCTCTCTGTGTGTGTTGACTCTGTGTGTGTGTGTATCGTCTCTGTGCATGTGTCGTCTCTATGTGTCGTCTCTGTGTGTTTTTTAAATTTTTGGGTCACCTGCCGGAGACTCTGGGCGGGTGGGCACCCCCAAATATTGTCCCAAATTCCTCTCTCAATTTAGCACTTGTTCACGGATGCCCAGCGTCTCCAGTCACTTTCCCAATAGTATCTATTCATTGTCTCAGCTCAGTTTAGAAAATCTGAGCCAATTTCCACTTTTTCAAATTTAGGGTCACTTGCCTGAGACTCTGGGCAGGTGAGTTGGGCACCTCCAAAGATTTGTCCCAACTTCCACTCTAGCCTTAGAACTTATTCACGGTTACCTAAAACCGTCAACGGTTAGACTGTTGCCCTAGCGGTAACCATGCCATGCTCTACACACATACCAATAATATATTTTTGTTTTTTGTTTTCCATTTTCACAAAGGGGTCCCAATCGAGCTCAAGTCCATCGCTTAGCATTCAGACCTTGACAAATAAAGCCCAGATAGTCGGACCCCAACGCTCCAATCTGAACACTGACTAAGACCCCAATTCTGAGCTAGTGAATTTCAACAATTCAGGCTGGTGGACTGAGACCCCACTACAGAGCTAGGGAATTTCAACCATTCTGGCGGGTGGACTAAGACCCCAATACTGAGCGAGTGGATTTCAACCATTCAGGCTGGTGGACTGAGACCCCAATAATGAGCTCGTGTATTTCCACAATTCAGGCTGGTTTACTAAGACCCCAATACTGAGCTAGTGGATTTCCACCATTCAGGCTGGTGGACTGGGACCCAACAACATCGATTCTCAAGGTAAAAGTTTGAATCAAACACTTTTAGGATATCGAGTGTCCTTACTGAAAAAAACTACTGAATTAAAAAATAAATCAAATTGATCATACAACCTAAATTATTTCATCAGATACGCCAGCACTCGTAAACGATCCATTTTGAAATTCTGCTAACAACATCGATGCACAAGGTAAAATTTTGAATCAAACACTTTTAGGATATCGAGTGTCCTTACTGAAAAAACTACTGAATTAAAAAATAAATTAAATTGATCATACGACCTAAATTATTTCATCAGATACGCCAGCACTCATAAAAGATCCCTTTTTGAAATTCTGCTAACACCATAGATGCTCAAGTTAAAAGTTTGGATCAAACACTTTTAGGATATCGAGTGTCCTTACTGAAAAACTACTGAATTAAAAAATAAATTAAATTGATCATACGACCTAAATTATTTCATCAGATAAATTCTGCTAACAACATCGATGCTCAAGGTAAAAGTTTGAATCAAACACTTTTAGGATATCGAGTGTCCTTACTGAAAAACTACTGAATTTAAAAATAAATTAAATTGATCATACGAAATAAATTATTTCATCAGATACGCCACCCCTCATAAACGATCCTTTTTGAAATTCTGCTAACAACATCGATGCTCAAGGTAAAAGTTTTAATCAGACACTTTTAGGATATCGAGTGTCCTTACTGAAAAACTATTGAATTTAAAAAATAAATTAAATTGATCATACAACCTAAATTATTTCATCAGATACCCCCTCCAAAATACCTTGTTCTTTATGTTTGACTTTTCATTCCCAATTAAATTAAAAAAAAAGCATTTTCAACTAGAAATAAGGAGCATCGTTAAAAACTAAGATGAATGGAAATTATCTTCGATTCTGATCATTTTCGTTTCCGCTTCAAAATTGACCCCACCTCCCCTGCCAGCAGAACTTGGGGACCGAGGGGCCTCTGAGCCATCCCCTTGAGGCATGTCCCGTTTATTATAGATTATGAGTATTTTTTGTTTTAACTCCAAAATTGACCCCCCTCCCCTGCCCTCAGAAATGGGGGACGGAGGGGCCGCTGAGACTTCCCCTTGAGGCAGATCCCGTTTATTTTCGATTCTGAGTATTTCAAAATTGACCCCCCCTCTCCCCTGCCCTCAGAAATGGGGGAAGGAGGGGCCTCTGAGCCTTCCCCTTGAGGCAGATCCCATTTATTTTCGATTCTAGGTATTTTTGGTTTTCCCTCCAAAATTGACCCCCCCAACCCTGCCCTCAGAAATGGGGGAATGAAGGGCCTCTGAGCCTTCTCCTTGAAACAGATCCCATTTATTTTCGATTCTGAGGATTTTTGGTTTTCCCTCCAAAACTGACCCCCTCCCCTGCCCACCTTTAGGGGATTACGAAGTACCGCTGCTCTTTGCACTTGAGGTGTATTCCGGTGTTTGTGGTTTGTTAGTTTTTTGTTTTTGCCCGCAAAATTTGACCCCCCCCCCTCCCCTGCCCTCAGAAATGGGGAACGAAGGGCCTCTGAGCCTTGCCCTTGAGGCAGATCCTATTTATTTTCGATTCTGAGTATTTTTGGTTTTCCCTCCAAAATTGACCCCCCCTCCCCTGCCCTCAGAAATGAGGGAACGAAGGGCCTCTGAGCCTTGCCCGTGAGGCATATCCCATTTATTTTCGATTCTGAGTATTTTTGGTTTTCCCTCCAAAATTGACCCCCCTCCCCTGCCCTCAGAAATGGGGGAACAAAGGGAACGTTAAACTATTTTAAATTGACAACACTGTCCAAACATCAAATGTGTATTATACAGTACACAGTCACCCCATCTCCTCCAAAACACTTTTCAGCCATTTCTTGTTAAATTGTTTTATTTCAAGTAAATGCTTAATAGGATCAAATTCGCGAATCCTACACTCCAAGTTGCAAATCTCATTACCCATTTTTAAACATCAATCAAACAATTCCGATTGTAGTGTCCAAGTTTTTAATAAGAAAGCCTACACACATGTACCCACTATGCTTTCAAAAAACCAGTCTGGTTGAAAAACTTGGAGTTGAAACAAACTTGTGTGGGGAATCGCCGTTAAACCTTCTTCATGATATTAAACCAATAAGGAAGAAAAGAGTAGTGGCTATACGTCCCCCCAAATTCCATAGATACTTACTTCTTATATTCATTTTATATATATATATATTTTATAGTAATCTATAATCATATAGCTTAAAAATCATTTTTACAGATGGAGAGCAGGGTTCCACATCAGAACCTCTTCTGACCTCTACTAAGAGGCGTCAAATATGCCCCCAAAAATATTTCAGCAGTGGTAATTCAAAAACTCTTATGTAACATATTATAACTCTCATAGTAGATGAAAAAAAAGAAAAATACTTCTTGAATTTTATGTTGTTGAAGAAGATTTGTTAGTTGAAAGAAAAGTTTTGTCTAGCCTTTGAGGTAAAACAAACACATTTTTAACGTCAAAGGCCAATAAATCCCAAATATTTTGCATTTCAGTAGAGAAGATATAGCACATTTTGGGGAAAAGGAAACTCCTAATTATCTTGAGACCCAAATAAGGAACAGGAACACAGACTAGACCAATTGATCGAGTGTACTTCGTTCTATGGGCTGAGTTATAAATACATCTTTGACACGAAAGCGTGACATGGGTTTTTTCTAACAATGAAAGACGACTTGAATATGCATTGAAATATAATATTTGGACAAGCGATCAATTATTTGTTCAGTGTAACACCCCCATTGCTTAAAACATATTCTGATTTCCTAATGGTGTTAATTTTATAAGTGGATATGCACACAGCAAGAACTTCCCTAGGAGCAGGGGTGCCAGTTCCCGATAATGGAGAGGCGGGCAAAATGTATGTCTGAACCTTTAGGGGGGCAATTTTGTTATTGTTTCGATTTTTCAATGAAATTTCCATAAAAAGAAGATATTCTTCAAAATATAAGAAAACAATAGCCCCCCCCCCCCAATTGGCACCCTTGCCAATATATCATGGACGCAACACACAGAAATACGGAAAACATAGGGTTAAGTTTGTGTCTTAAAATATTTGTTTTTCTTTACATAAAACCCCACTCATTCAGCATAATTATTCGTCTACCTCCCCCCCCCCCCAGCGTTTTAAATGTGTATATTTGTGTGTGGATACCTAAACTACGACTAATTGCTGGAAAATACAAAAAAAAGTTTTTTTTTCAAAATCTAAAGGAGCGATTGGCCTACCCTCCTAATGGGCGCCCCTTCTAAGGATAACTTGGACCAAACACACATGAATGCGGAAAAGCATAAGTATGTGTCTTAATTTTATTTTACCAGACCCACCTTATCCAGCATATTTGTTCGTCAGCCCCCCCCCCCCAACATTAGAGATGTTTATATTTGTGTGATGCCTAGACTATGACCAATTGCAACATAGGACGCCATTCCAAACTGAAAATTTATCTTGACATAAAGCAACTTTAATTGTACTTTTTAGTCGTTTCCCGAACATTCTAGCTATCTTTTAAAAAAAGAAAACAGATTGAAGGCGAACGATCTGGCATTTAGATTTTTCACCTGCCTGTACAGCAATGGTGAGAAACGTAAAACCCTTAAAACAAGTCTCCTGAGAGTTCGAGAAAAAATTAATAATATCTTTTTCCTGGCAAAGATGATTGGAACCGAACCTGTCTCTAACAAACGACTTAGGTTGGCCTTTGCCCAAAGTAAAATTCGATTCAAACCAGATTTCTTGTTCCAAGGTATATAACTGCCAGGCCGCCCATTTTCTTAGTGTCAGAACGTCTTTCGAAAGTAAGTGATCAACATCACAAGTGACCATAGTGATATTACACAGTTACACATTTGCATGAAACCTGGATTTTTCATATACCATGAGTATTGCGTGACTTGGAATGCTTGCTTTTACTAATGCACACAATTACGCAAAAGAACTTTATAAAATTTAACTGTAACTACTTATTCAAAGCACGTTCCTAAGTCCTTAAGGCAATTAATTTAGGTAGTTTTAACATCTCAAGAACCATTCAATACTCCAAATTTATCAACTGCGTTGTCCCAAAATATTTATTGCAATGAATTATTTTTTATTGGTCTTGATAGTGCAACAAACTTCAATAACTCCTTCTATGAATTTAAAATTTCATTTTATTTCATTAAAAAAAGACAAATTTATAAAGAAAATTTTTTAAAGGTTTATTGGTGTGAATTTGATTGGGCTGTCACATAAAGGACGACAATACGGTTACGGAAAGGGGCATTTTATTGGATCCATAAAATTTAACGTAAAAAGGTACACCTAGAAATAGTGGAATGTGCAGTCAATTCCAAAGTCTTAATGACCTTAATCCCCCGCCCTAAAATCACTGTTTTCCCCCTAAGCTGTTTCTTCATCTTGGATTTCATTTGGCAACTGGAGGATTTCTACACAGGAAGGCCCAATACACCCTTCACAGTTCGTTAACACAATTAAGCATAACATAGAGCAATATGATGCAGGATGTATTACATTGGTCCGACAGACCGATTCCATCCCTTACACAACTTAAAATATACAAAAAGTGACAGTTTTTTGACATTCAGTAAATCCCAGACCCTTTCTTGGCAGAAAAGCTTATTTTCTTCATATTTTGCCCCCCACGCTGGAGCAGTTTTAAAAGACCTGGCCACCCATGGCTTTTAATGACGCTACAAGTTCAAGTGGTATAATGAAACTCACAAACAAACAAACAAAATCAAATAAGGTCATTTGATACCATAAAAAAAATACTTTCAAATCCTTTCTAACCCTCTTTGATTCAGTAAGAGACAACCAAAAATCCTTGGTCATAACCTGTTCTTTTTCCTATATTCAAAACAATATCTTCAATTAATCAAAGCATGCAAAAAAACTGCCAATTCTCTCTTTTTACCAGAGATCGTTCAAAACAGACGTTCTCCTTAACGATCTTCAAGATAAAAACGCACAAAACCCAGGCAGATACGCCCAAAAACGTTATAATTGTTACAGCTTTCTCTGTACCGTCACACTATTTGTAAATGCATAGCTCATTCTTTGTGTTTGTGTTGAATCTACCCCTACCCATAAATAAATTATCGCGTGTTGTGAGCTATGCAGACATATTTTTTTTGCTACATATCCCCTTTCTCAATAATTATAAGCCTTTAAATATAGTTTTTCCTTTTTTGGTCAAACAATAGTTGCACAAAGTCAATATTTGAACAATCAGTTATGCTGTACATTTAATCCAACAAAAAACTTATAACTGACAATGAAATGTAAAAATCAATTGTAACTAAATATCTTTATTTCTTCAAAACACCTCAAGCTTCAAGCATCTCTGTCCGTCTTTTTGGCAGCCAAGGACCTCAACTGACAGTTCTTATAGAGGTAGTTTTGACAAATATGGACCTTAGTGTTATTTTAGCATGCATTTTCTTTTTCCTAAGAAAATTAACCTGTTAACCTGCTCTACTAAAATTTGGAAAACCTCTTTCATTCTCATTGCCCAATTTAACATTTTGGATAAAATTAAATAAAATCCCCACACCTCAGCTTTCCCCCTTTAAGTCCTTTTATTCTTTTAACAAAATACAAATTGACTTCACATACAAAGAGAAGGAACAATTAATACAGAAGTGAATGAGACATTCATTAGTGATGCTTATAATTGCTGCTTTATAGAAATATAGTTTTACTATGCAACTTCACGAATGTGTACTAGATATGTGCAGTCTATAAGCTGTAAATGCTGCTTTGTGTATATTAATGTGCTTCAAATAATTCTCCTTTCTTTTTAGGTGTCAGTTATTGTGCTAGAGATGCTTTATGTTTATTGCTGCGCCAAAATTTTAATCTGCTTCTTAATAAAAATTTAATTCAAGCTATGTGTTGTGCTTAAGAAATCAGTTTATGCTTCAAATAGCCAAATAGTATATGCTGTTAGATATTTAGGTTATTTTCTTGGTGTTAGTTTTTGTTGCTATGCATATATTTTAATCTGCTTTCTAATAAAAAGATTACTTTAAGCTTTGTGTTGTTCTTGAGAAATGAGCTTATGTTTCGAATAGTCTTACAGCTATGTACAATTTTAGGACAATGACTGTGTGTTGGTTTCTTCAGTAGAGCTGCTTTAATGTTTGCTGCTATGCTACATTTTCATCTGCTTTTTAATAAAAATTTGTACTTCAAGCTTTGGGTTGTGCTTAAGGAGTAACCTTATGTCTAGACCAGTCATATAGCCTAAGTTATTAAAGATTTTTTTTTTTGGGGGGGGGGGAGGGGGGTGTAACCTATATAGTTTCGCATGAAACTAAATTATTTGGAAGAAGAAAGTGACTATCTGAAAAGGTATCAATGTATAATGAAGAAAAATAGACAAAGAGTATTTATACATTAGCAAGAATTTATACATTAGCAAAGAATTCAAAGGACGTTGAAAATAGTAGAAAAATACAGTATATTGGCAAGACGCAGTCTGGTGTTCCTTGAGCACCAGGGTGTTTCAAAAGTTTAGCTAAAAAAAGAAGAAAAAACTGCTTGACTAAATCCTACTAGTTTTACTGCAGAACCAGTACATTTTGTAGGCAACATTCAGAGACATTCAACTCATCCCCTGTCCAGTAAAACAAACACCTATTATAAGATCTAATGTAGGCGGGGTTTAGCCTTGCTTTTAAGATCCCCCCGAAGGTTGTTCTAAGGATTTCCTCTCCAGTAAAGCCTTAAATATTATTAAGTTATTATTAGGAAAAAATGTTACCGCTCCCCATAGGACAAGTCCGGTGATATCCTTTCCTCTATAAGTCAGACCTATCTATACCTATGATTGTATAAATATCAGAATATCCAACTAAAGCTATGTTTAGATCAGGCTTTAGTTATATGGAGAATAAAAGGGATGATTTTCAGTATTATCAGCAAGCAAGTCACATTCAATTGTGCTTTTCGTTAGTGTATAGAAATTTGCTTTCCTTTTACATATTATGGTCATTGGGTGAAAAACACCCTTCTACTGTATGTGGGCCCTCTTGTGTGCTCCATAGACAGGTGTGCGCAGGTTTGAGTTTTAGAGGGGACAGCAGTATCAGAGTTTTCCAAGATAGAGGAACTCAAAACTATAAAAAGGTAAATTATTGTGTCCATAGTTTTTATGCTTTTATATTGGGCATGCATTGAAATTGGGGGGAGGGGGGTATTTCTGGGGGCAGTTTTTATATATTAATGAGCAAATGCATTATATTCAAAATTAGAAAAACTTTAAAACATACCAGAAGTAGCTTACAAGAAGTAAAAAGAGTAGCAAGAATTGTCAACACTTTATCTTAAGCTTTTAAAATGATACCAAGCCATTGTTTGCTTACATTTTTAAATTATTTCTTTTCTTCTGGGGACGTAGTGAGTTGTGATAAAACAAAAGGACAGAACCAAAACATTTTGATTTAATTATAAAAAAAAATATTTGCAATTTTAGTAGTCAAATGTAGATGCTGCCACCATATAAATAATAGGGTACTAATAGACTATCTTAAATAATCGCTTCTTGAGCAAAACACCATATAAGGTACAATTAAACTTACATTGTGAACCAAAGAAAGGGAATGGGGAAATTTATATGTCCAAAGTGGGATGGATGATAAAATCTATTTAAGACAATGACATCTTTAACACCCAATTTATAGCAGCCTCTGACACTCTAGAATGGAATAATTTCCACCTCTAATATTTACATTAAATTAGCTCACATATTTAATGCAACAATTCTTGACAAATAATTCAACGGGCAATTTAGACCATTTTACAGTAAATCAAGCATATGTTTGAAATGTGGTCAAGTCGATTTTGGTCAATTGGTTTTTCTTAAACCAATTTTAGCTGCTGTCTAACGTACCTGCACTTATGCATAGAGTGCAGTTGCATGCAACAAAAGATTATTTACTCTCAACAAAATTTAAAATCAAGGATACATTTACAAAAGACATTTATGCAACTTGAATCATTGGTTTATATACTGTAAAATATTTTGGGAGAGATTTGTTTTCAAACTAGTTTATATTCCAGCTTGTGCAAACCAGCAAACACCACGGCTATACCTATTCTTCTGCAACAGAGACATCATTTGGCTGAAAAATGCTAAGATTTCAAGAGGGTTGACTAAGTTTTTAATAAATAGTAGGAATTCCTAGGGAAAACCAAGTAGATTGTTTCAAAAAATTTGATCACTTTTTTCAATAGGATGCACCTTATCCCCCTCTTATAGGTGAACACAGGTGCAGCCCTTATGGGAAGGATGGGGAGAGAGGGTCAAAGGAATATCTTGGAGGGGACTCAAAATATATTAAAAAAACATATTAAGGCTGTAAGTTTTCTGTTTTTCAATGGGATTGGATCTTCAAACCCCTTTTTGTTGATCATATAATAAATTTTTCAGGCATATAAAATTGTTAACTTTTAAAGGATATAACAGCACTTATATCCATAGAAAAAAATAAGTGACTTGGATAAACACAAACGAAAAGTTTGTTATCTCCTTTCGGTACATATTCCTAATATTACTGAACTACAACCAAAAAATGAAAACAAAGTGGAGTTAGTAATCAAATCCAACAACTTGTAAATGGTTAACCTAGACTATAAGGCAAGGCATAGAACAAATGAATAATAACTTTCTGCTTTCAAAAAAATAAACACAAAAACTTGATATGAATTTTCTAGAAAAAGTTACTTGATTGTAGAATAAATTTGAGCTTATAAGTGACTTATTTATTTCTTTCACAACATATTTTTTACAGAAAAAAAAAAATCAATTTCCCTTATATATAGTTTTTATATAAAAAAAAATTGTTTAGCAGAATATCATCAGGAAAAAAGTGAAAGTTACAATTTGTAACAACTGCTCTTAACCAGATTATAGGTTTCAGCTTCAAAGTAACTCTACAATTTATCAAGCATATTGCTCTTTTGACCATAGATTCTCCTATACAGTAAATTAATTGTCTGTAACAACTTGAAAAAAAGTACAGTGAAAGCAGCATTTGTTTAAAAGAGGTTTTGGCTTTAACATAACTCATTTAGTGGCAAAAATTTAGGCGCAGGGACAAGTTTGTTGTTTTTCCATTTTTTTTATGAAAATACCAAAAAAGGCATTTTTCAATGAAAACACCCCAAAATAGGTATTTTTCAAAATCTTGGGAGGCATGTACTTTCCCATCCTTCCACAATTGACATTACGTTACTGAACTCGTCAGCTTTTCTGACATGATGTTGGAATTTGTGCTT
The DNA here is from genome assembly GCF_049724085.1 of Artemia sp. Qi Xiang Cuo. Classification (NCBI taxonomy): domain Eukaryota; kingdom Metazoa; phylum Arthropoda; class Branchiopoda; order Anostraca; family Artemiidae; genus Artemia; species Artemia sp. Qi Xiang Cuo. The sequence continues at coordinate 62,394,891 of NC_142796.1, forward strand.
CCTAATATACTGCTCCCATAATTGGACATTTTACATACAGTATTAAAATATATCAATAGTTCACAGAAATAAAAAATAAGAGGAAAAAAAAAAGTAAAAATCTACATTTTAAATATGAGACAAAGTAAGTTTAATAGAATTACACTTACTATAGCATAAAATTCAATTAAAATTGCAGAAAAACCAAAATCTTAGTGGGTATACAGATCTGTATAATCTTAAATATTTAAGTTTGGAAACTCTACAATACCATACCCTTGGAAGCTTGAACTCCTCCCCTCTCCCTTTGTGTTCATTCAGTCTGTCAGGAGTTCAGTTTGCAAATTGTAGGTCAAGCCACAATAGCTTCACAAATTCAGTTTTTTAATTAATTTAATAATGTAAATGAAAATGATATAATGAAAAATAGAAATACTTGTAAAAGGTCTAATGAACCTAAATCTTGATTTGTTAGTGCCTGTGGACATTATTTTCATTCATTTGCAGAAAAAAACAAAATTTCCTAAAAATGACCAGCCATACAATAGCATCCAAGTTGAAAATCATACTAAGTAATAGGCAAATTTGTCCTTGTTTTTATTTATTTTATTGTTTATCAAATTCCTATTGATCAATATCCCAAAGCTGGTGGTACAGATCTTTTGTCAGATTAAGGATACTGACAGGGCTAAATTTTATGACATAATTTTCCAAGTTAGAGTACAAAAATTACAGGTACATTTTAAACTTGTCTGATCAAGAATTTATAATAATTTGGTGAGTTAAAATTCAAGTGGAAAGTCTCACATATAAATGTACTCAAAGGGCCATATTCCCTCCTCTCTATGAAAGTATTTAAAAAGTCATATTTATATCCTCCCAATTTGATTATATACTACTTTAGCTAAATTTATTTTTTAAAGTGAACAAAGTGGTTGTTTTACAAAAATTACACTGAAAATAATGAAACATGTCTATTCAGTAAAACAAAAAAGCAGGAGCTGCTCCCCTCATTTAGCCAATCTTCAAATACTGTATCTGACAGGCCAATATCCTTGATGTCATTTTTATCATAACAACAGAACTTATTCTCTACTTAGTAACTAATAGATCATAAATATTTTGTTTGCTGTATTATTCTTGATACCATTGCTCTAGTCCAATTCCTGGACAGTGTCTATCACAAGAAGCAATAACTACTAGAAGCAATTCAACAGGAGACTAACAGCCTCTTTTTATAATCTCATAGTAAATACTTGTAACAATAGACTGTTCTTGGAACTATTGCAGCTGATTTCAGTAGAATCCCAACAAGCTTATATTCTGTAGCAGTGTCAAATGAAGATTTGAAATTGGAGTTTGCACTTTATTTTGGGCAGAGTCCATTCTTGTATATGCATATTTGATGAAAAACACAGATCCTCTACTTTCAAGATTTGAAACAATGATACTTTCTTGCAGAAATGTTGCTTTAAAAAGTTGAAGTTCTGGATAACACACAGAGTATGAGCTCTGTCTACTTCAAACCAAGGCATCTACATAAGAACTCCCTCAGGAATTTCAAACAGGCTTTTGGTTCAGCCAGTTTCATATCATTGAATACCACTTTCCCAATATGCTCAGTTATATCGTATCTTCTATCACCTGACATGGACCATAATGGTTCGCATGGTTTTATAATGAAGCATCAGTGTACATATCTGCAGTAAACCTGGATCAGTTAGAGCTCCTTGTCTGATTGTCTTTCTAAATTGTTTTTAGGTTGAGTACATCCTTAAGTCATGATGTTAGATGCATACACATTCAAATGAACTTATTTCAGGTAGGGGAGAGCAAATGGAAGATGGAAGAAAGAGATGATGCTTACTAGCTCATTCAAAAGCTATTTCTCACATCTACATGCTTCTCATAAATTCCCCCATCTGCAAGTGCTGTATGGCACAAAAATGACACATTATGTGCCATTTCTCAAGGGGTGGGACTTGCAGGCTACAAAAGAAAGATGTTTAATAGCTCACATAAAAGCTATTTCTCAAATTTGCGTTTTATTTATAGATTTTACCACGTACAACTGCCAAATGGCACTAAAAATGGCACTATCAATGTCCTGTCTCAAGTGGAAAAGCTAGGGGCTAGTGGGCTGCCCAAACTTCTTAGAGAGATGTTTAATGGCTGATTGGAAAGCTATTGCTCATATTTGCGTGCTTTTAATCAGTTTTGTCATCTGTAAGTGCTAAATAGCACAAAAAACAAAACTTTTGGTGCCATGTCTCAAGTGGAAAAGCTGGGGCTAGTGGGCTACCAGAACTTTTTAGAGTGACATTTAATGGCTAGTTTTAAAGCTATGGCTCATATCTACATGATGTTTATCAATTCTACCATCTGTAAGTTCAATATAGCCCTAAAAACAATACTTTTGATGTCACTTCTTAAGTAGAAAAGTTTGGAAGTATAAAACGAAATCATCATTGTAATAATTGTGTTCCAAAACCTGCAACTGGAGGTTTGCAAGAGCTCTTGTATGTTTCTCCTCCAAATTCCCTTCATAAGCTATGCAGTTAAGGTACAAGCACTAATATATCAAATCACATTATCAACATTTCTATTCAAAGGGGAATAGAGGTCATCCAGTTCATGGTTTGCAACAATATTCTGAGTAGATCTAAATCCATTCCCCAACAAACGGCGTAATTTTTTCAAAATCCTGTGGAGGGGGGGGGGTCAAAGTTGGAGTCAATTTTCCAAAATCAGGTGAAAAAGTCAGAGGAAACTGAAAAACTAGCCATATAGTAATAAAAAAGGAAAAGATGTACTAAAGATAACTGATCTGTTTCAGTGGATGCTTGAATTAGGGAGACTTATCTTAGTTTTGACAACATTTTTGGAGAAACTAAATTTCAGCTGGGAGGGGGCAGAAACGGGTTTCTGGAGGAAAACTGAGGTCTGAGAGGGGAAGTTGTCCCCTCTGCCAAATAGCAAATTACACCCTTGACCCCAACCCCTTGCTACTAAGTGGTTGGAGAAGTGTAGGCATGTGGTTCTGGAACCAGGGGCGGATCGAGGATTTTTGCTAGGGGGGGGGGGCAAAATAGGTTGATCCAATAAACTTGCATTAGGAGCAAGTTTAATTAACGCAAACTTGAGTTAAAAAGTTAATTACACTACTTTAGAATACACTAGGGGGGCGCCCCATTGTTCCCCCCTCCTGGATCTGCCACTGTCTGGAACCACTCAATGTTGTATATTAAAAGAAAGATTACTTATTGTTATACTTACTAATTCAAATTATGTACTTGACAATTCCACCATAATATTCTTTCCATAAATAAGAGTGTACATCCAAGGAGGAAGAAAGACAAATAAAAACAGTTCTGTAGGAGAATTTGGGTAATTATTCCCAGAATTTTTTAAATGAAAACAAACTTAGTTTGTAATACCATTTATCGTACCTACACAAGAAATGATCTTTTTCTGAAATTTTCATTCATTTCTGAGTAATGAGTGGCTTTTTATTTAGGGACAGGTCAAAAAAATCCCTAAGCACAAAATCACATTTCTGTTGAGCTAGCAAAATTTTCCTGTAAGTATGTCAATATACAAACCTGTCTCCTAAGTTAACCTTTTGTGTCAAAGCTACTTGCCTGGAGCTACTTTATTAATTGTGACTAAATTATTTTTTTTTTAAACAAAGAATTAAAGATACATTTCTTCTTTTTTAATTTTTTTTTTTACAAAAAGTAACAACACTATGTTTTGATTTTTTTTTTCCCACTCTAAACTTATTTTTTCCTTCAATTCTGTATGGCTTCTTAGTTTAGCTCCTTAATAAGGCTTGGGGTGTCTTATCTCCCCTAGATTGGTGGTCATTAGAAATAAAAAAAAAAAAAGTTTTCAACTGAAACTAAGGATCAACATTAGAACTTAAAGTGAACAGATATTATTCCATATAAATAGAAAAGGTTAAAGCAGTGTTGTTTCTAAATTAAATTTTAATCAAAAACAAGCATAGAGCAATTAAAAAAAAACGAAGTATTTATGAGGGAAGTAAAGAGTGAAGTTGAAACTTAAAATGAACAAAAATTATTACTTCACAGCCTATCTAACATATATCAATAAAACTAATGCAAATAAATCAACTGGTGGTATTTTCCTATGTTTGTAGGATTACAGAAAACTAGCACTTTACTGAAAACACAAAAGCCAAGTATAAAAACAAGAATATTGATTTAGGAGTCAAAAGTAAATGCATAGCCTCACAACAACAAACTAATCTATAACGTTTTTCATAGTCCTACAGGAGCTGTGATATCAATAACTTTCATTATATAATTAAAATTATCTTAAAAACTTAAGCATAAAAAAAAAAAAGTTTAAAGTCATTACACAGCATATATAATAATGGATTGATTTATCAGGTAACATCTTGGTGTCACCTAGTGTTACTCAAAATGAAGAAAGTATCAACCATAATATGAACTGTGGAAATTGAGTTATTTCTCTCTGTAAAACAGAGGATTTTAAGTTGTAATACAAATTCTAAAGCAAGTTTGCAGTCCTAATACTAGCAAGATTCATTCACTTCAAACTTTTCTACAAAATAATCATGAAATTCCTTTTTCAAATCCAAAACAACAGTCAACCATTGAACTGAGCTCATTGTGCAGAAGTGATGCAAAATTATACAAAAAAAATAAAACAACAATCTGAAAATGCTGGACTTTTATACTGTTTAAATTTTATTTCTGATGTAAATGAGAAGTAAGTTTAAACTTTCCCCCTACCCCACTAATTTGCAAATATAGGCCTATACCCTGAATTGGTATAGCCTATAGGCTATAGGGGTGGGGGAAAAAATTCATTTCTGACAAAAATGACTATTATATTTGGAAAGAGCATAAAAAAAGGCATCAAGTGGTATATTTACTTCATTTGTAAGTCAATAGTATGAATCATGAAAACTTTACCGGCTAGTAAAGGGTACTGTTAGCCTATCGTTTTCTATGGTAAATAGGGTAAGACACCCAGTAGTCGGCCACCTGCCTATTCTCGGACAGAATGTAACTAACAGGGAACCTACCTCTAGACACCTGCCTATTCTTGGACAGAAAATACTGTTTTCGTCTTCTAAAAACTTTCTAAGCACATTAGCCTAGAGGTAGGTTCCCTGTTAGTTACATTCTGTCCGAGAATAGGCAGGTGGCCGACTACTGGGTGTCTTACCCTAATAGGCTAAGGGAAAATGCCTCACCTTTCAGGTATTAAAATAAAATGGCAATATCAATATAATTAGTAAGGAAAATTATTTATAGATTTGGAAAGAACACACAAAGATGCATCAAGTGATGTGTCAACCTTTTACCTAACACAATGTTGTAAAAACTGCAAAGGTAGTGACTATTATAATTGAAAAGAACCTTAAATAGGGAAATCCAATGTTAAATTTTTCTATATGATGCTTATAAGCATCAAAGAATGTGAAGATGCAGCGTCTTAGTACTTATACTCAAACTTGCTATAATCTGGAAAAAGAACATGTTTTTTAAATTTGATTTGTTTGCCTTTGATCATGTAAAGATTTTGGCATTAAAAAGAAAAGCCCGATTAGAATTTCACCCAGAGGATGAGCCAACTTTTAAGCCAAAGTATGAGCTTGCTTTTTCATTATTTAGCAATTAACTAAACTTCCTATAAAAAGTATAGCCGTATCGAAATAACAATAAATTATACACTATGAAACTAAATAACAAACACAAATATGAACCAATCAAAGCGCAAAATATTGGAAAAACAAACTTATCAAAAATTTTCAAAGATGCGAAAGCAAAGTTCTTCAGCAACGTCCACACTTGGCGTTTTCTGAAACATTTGGACGGAAAACAGGGGGAGGGGCATGTAGCTGTCTACAACTACTACAAGTAACAAGTCCCCGCATCACTTAGCTGCATGAGGCCAAAACAGCTACGTAATTGCCTCGTCGTCTGTTCAAAGTCTCCCTCTTTACACCCTCCCAGGAAGTTCCCATTTCCCTTTTTTCTTCATTACGACATTCTTCCACCCCAGCCGAGATCGACCTTCTTCTTCTATTTCACAGCAGGCGGGCTTTTCAGTTGATACTATTTAACCCTTTTCCTTTTGCTTCACTCTGTGGGCTACAGAGCGTAGGGTTGCCAACTGGACATATTTTATGTCCAATGGACATATTCCTGTGTGCCGGGACACAATGACATAATAAGGCCAAAAAAGGACAAATTTTAGAAATTTGGGACATAAAAGGGACATATTTTGCAAATTTATGACATAAAATTGATTATTTCCCCGCTGGATAGATATTAAAAAAAAAAATGTCATTTTTCACCAAATCAGTATTAAAACTACTTGTCTTGCATTCCAATTACTTGACTATTTATTTTTTACTATTTTTTACAAATGTTATTAATTTTTAGAGTTGCTTCCTCTTTCCTACAGACAATTATCTGCAAATACTCTTGAAATTCTTTTCAAGTTTGTATTATATAATGTAAACGATTTTATTTATTCTTGCTTCTACGATACAGTCAAGATAATGATAATAAGCAATCAGGCACCTTTTTTGTTAACAATGGCTTCCGGCTTCCAGTAGTCAGGCAAAAACATCTTTCCATTTATCAAGTATTACTAACTGAAAATGAAAAGTTAGCAAAAGAAAAAAAATATATTCTTGATGATCTGGAATCAATTTTGATATCAATAGATGTACCAAAAAATTAGCTTATTGTGCTGATTCCAAATATATAGTATTTTATAAGTTTAGTTTTAAACATTAGTGGGCCTCACAAAAATTTGCCAAATTTACGAAAAAGGTGCAAAACACCCCATAAAAGTCAAAGAAATTTAATAGAAATCGCACCATCAGATTCAGCGTAAGAAAGAACCTCACTGTAAAGGTTCCAAGCTCAAATCTTTAAAAATAAAATTTCATAGTTTTTGCCAGAAGAAGCATCATGGATCCGTATTCATTTGTCGTTGTTTCTTTTTTCCAGGGACGACTATATTGAACCGATGGTACTAGAATTTCGCTAGAGGGTTTGTTTAAATGAAGATTTGAAGGTCTAGTGACCTTTTTAAGTGACCAAAATATTTAAGGACAACGAGCCTCCGTCCCACGCCCTTTTTTCCTGAAAGTTGTCTGATCAAAACTTTGGTATAGTATATCAATAGATATGTCTGGAGATGACATGACCCTCCAGAACCACCAGAGGAAGGGCCACAAATTATGAAATTTGCCCATTGTTTACATATAGTATTTGTTATAGTAAAGTATACCGACTTTTTCTAAGGGAGGTAGGAGATTTTCTGGGGATAGATTTTCTATTGGGAGAATCTCTCATTGTGATGCAAGTTTCTGAGGGTGAACTTATCAAGGGAAATTTTACATGGGGAGAATTTATCAGAATTTGTATACAGAATGTGTGTTATTTGTCTTTTTTCTCGTTGTTGATCCCATTGTACATGTGGAGACACTTTGAGGGAAATCTCAGTGGGAAGTTTTCAGCGGAGTTGGAATTCTTTTGGGATCTCTTTTTTGGGTGGGGGGATTTCACGGGAGAAATTTCCTTCGGGTAATTATCACCAGGAGAAATCCTCCATGGAAGATTTCTGGGGGATAAACTTTCCAGGGGGGGTATTTTCCAAACATGGATATTCCCAACTGACCTTAAAACATATAAGAAACTAAATGACTGCAAGTCTTACTTCAAATAAAAGTATGGTAAGGAATAGTTTTCAGGCTGAATAGTAAGCCCAGATATTTCTGGGAAGGATTCACAGCAGGGATGGAATAGTAAGGAGCGACATTAAAACTTAAAACGTACAGAAATTATTCCGTATATGACGGGGGCTACTCCCTCCTCAATCCCCCCTCTCTACGCTAATATTCGACCTTTTATCTATTTTTTTTAAGAATGATTCCTAAAACATAAGGGCTGTGTAATTGAACCAACCTTTTTTTTTAAAAAGTCCTTGAAAAGATTTTAGCATTAAGAGAGGGGTATTGAGGAACGGGCAAATCCTCTAATGTGTGGAATAATTTTTGATTGTTTCAAGTTTTAATGTTGTTTCTTACTTCAAGCATAAAAAACTTTTTTTTTCATTTAATGAATGAAAAAGCGATAAGTTTGCACTTTATTTTTTACTTACGACCAAGGCAAATCCTTCAGAAAAGGTTGTCGTTGAAAATTCAGGAGCGGCTCGATTGGAAATTGAAAGTTCTAATAAGAATCACAAGTGATTGGAAGGTGAAATGTCCCCCCCCCGCCTTTTATTTCCTCAAACATGTCCAATCAAAATTTTTAGACAATTTTGTTCAGCATATATTAAAAGTTCCATTAATTATATTTTTGTAGCTGACCCCCCCCCCCCAAACAAAAAAAACGTTGAGGGCAAGGTTTAAGAGTTATAGTCTATTAGTTCCCCATTATTAACATATAAGATTTCTATGGAAGGATTAGTTTTACAAACTTTGGTGGGGCCTCACTGTACAGAAAATCAGATGTTCTAGTGCTATTTTTAAGAGTCAGAAGTGGCCAGAGGTAAACCAGCCCCCCCTCCACCTACGTATTCTTTTCTCTAGATGCATCCAACATAAATTTTGAGATAGTAATTTTGTTAAAAATGGTCAAAAAAACATATAACAATGCCCTCAGCGTTTACACAACCCCTAAGAGTCCTGGAACCAAGGTTATTAGTTATGCCCCAGAGGCATATAAAGTTTTATGGAAAGGTTCGTCGTATAAACTTCAGATAGGGCTCATTTGATTGAAGTTTAGTGCCCATTATAAGAGTCAAAAGAGATTTGAGGGCAACCCCTCCCCTCGCGCCTATCAGTTCCAAAAACCAGCATCCAATCAGAATTTGTTGACATGCATTTTGTTCAGCATTGTTCAAAGGTCCAGTAATTATGCCTTTGGGGATGTCACCCCCCTGATTGAAGGGCAACCCAGCTTACCTATTGCTCCGCAACGTTGCTTGACTCCTGGATGTACCTTATGATATGCGCAAGAAATACTCTGATTGGCGAAAGGCTACCAAAAGAAGTGGAAATGCTGACCCTCATACCTGTCAAGTGGAAATCTCGTAGGAAGATGAGCCTTAAGCTCTCATAAGTAATTTTTTGCTGTTTACATGTTTTTATGACTTTTATTCTTTCACACAAGTTCGTTTTTTGTGAATGTATGGACTAAATAAATCTTCTCCGATTTCATTATATTCGATTTTAACTAACCACTTTGAAAGAGGTTTTCAAGTCATAAAAAAACTAGTTTCTGAGATTTCAAGATGGACATATTATGGACATATTATAGGCAAAATATTGACATAATTTGTCTGAAAAGGACACATTTTTGGACTCTCAAGGGACATATTCATCGACCAAAAAGTTGGCAACCCTGATAATGGCTTGGTTGTCTCTTATTTATTAGATATTCTCAAATATCTTTTAGTAGATCTTTTGACTCAAAGATCTTTTGCCTGCTGTTAAATAGAAGAAGAAGAAGACTCAAGGAGTTCAAATATAAGATGATAAAAAACAAGCCAAAATGCGATTCAAAAAATAAATCAACAGCAACCGTACAAGAAAATCGAAATATATTTTCTTGATTATTATCGCTTCTAATCAGTAGTTGTACCAAACATATCCTGCTCAAGTCATCCTCAGGGCTATACTGTGGTGTTTATCCTTCCCATAGTATAGTGCAGACGTTTTTATATCATATATTTTCCCTTCTTATTTTCTTTTTATATTTGTGTTTAAAGATTTTTCCAACGGGCAATGTTCAGAAGTCCTCCAAAAAAAAACGTCCCCCCAGATCCCAAATCAAATTCCATAGTGAAAGATACCCATCCTGGCTGGTCAAGCACATTATCTGAAAGTTTTAATGATGGCTCCGATTCGGAGAATAGGACAATGATAACTGTAGGTCCTAATGCAACCATAAATGATGATAATGGGTTTCAAGAGGTCCTCTCTAGAAGCTCTAAAAAAAGGAAAAAAATCTCCCCAACTAAAAGCATTTCCCCTCTCCCTGCCCAAGATCCTCCCTCCCAAAACTTACGAATTTACCTTAAAATTACTCCCACTACCCCCTTTGAAATAAAAATGATCACTGCAATAAGAGTTGCAATTTTTAAATTGCTAAAATCAATGTTTTCTCTTAACATTAACCGTGATGGATCTCTGCTTATAGCTGTAGAAGATCAGAAATCAGCAGATACAATAATTAACCTTAAATCCCTTCTGAATATCCCAATTATTGCATCTAATTGGAACCCAAAACAATCACCAACAAAAATTATAGTTTACAATGCTCCCCCAGAGATATCTACTCAGGAGTTAAAAGAAGGCCTCTCAGATAGGGCTGGAGACACAATCCCAGTTGAGGATGTTACCCAACTTGGAAAACCTAACTCTACTGGCCTAAAAACTAGTAGATCCTTCTTATTCACACTAAAGGATAAAATTGATATCCCAGAAAAATTATTCCTATTTGGGCAAATCAAACCACACAAGGAATACAAACCTAAGCCTATACAGTGTCAGAAGTGTTTCAAACTGGGACACACGACAAACAAATGCAATGAAATTCTCCAAGAGTGTAGTAATTGTAAATCTTTCTATCCTAAAGAGCTGACAACTTGCAAAAACACCCAGCCTACATGCATCAATTGCAAAGGTCCACATGAATCTACAAATAAATCATTATGCCCTGCATACAAGAAAAGAGCTCTAACACTCCAAATATCAACAGAGAAGGCCATCCCATACCCCTTTGCAGCAATGGAAGCAAATGCTGCCCAACAATACCAAATAAAGGGTGTAATGAAACCAACCAAAACCCCCAAGTCAAATGCCCCAAATGCATCAAGCACCCCATATAAAACAACATCTTCTAAGCCCCCTAGCTCAAATCCCTATCAGAAGGAATCACCAAGCCAGCAAGCCTTGTTTTCCGGTGAGATGAGGCCAGCCTGGCCCTCCCTCCCAAGAAGAAACAAACCAGAAACACTACCAGGAATCAATCCCTTAACCAACAAACAGGATGCACTACCAAAAATGCACTCCCCAAATATATGCTTATTCATTCTAAACTGTAATGCAGTTCAGGCCATGAACATACATCAACTACAGAAAACAAAAATTATTGCAGAATTGGCAAAAATCTACATCCCAGATGATATGCTCATTCAAGCAAAAAAAGATCTTGCTTTACTTTTAACAAAGCTGAACATTGATACACAGTCATATGAAGAATAAATCAACAACACAACATTTATCAATACTCCAATGGAATGTAAGATCACTCACAGAAAATAAGCTAAATGAACTAATATCATTTATGAATAATAATTCCATTAATATTGCTTGCCTCCAGGAAACTCATTTAACCCAAAATCAACAAATTAAGTCTCTGGAATACACTATCCTGAGAAAGGATAGATCTTCAGAGAGAAAAGGAGGTGGTGTAGCTTTATTAGTTAATAATAATATAAAATTTTGTGGCATCAATTTTCCAGATTTTGAAAATGATGTTGATGTAACTGGTATCAGTGTTTGGCTGAATAATTTAAAAACCTACATAATAAGCTTTTAGAACCCTAATGGTCAAACTACAGATGCCAAGGATTTCATTAATTATATAACTAATTCTAATATGTTAAATAATATCATTATTTGTGGTGATTTCAATGCCCACAGCCTTTTGTGGGGGAATAAACCAGCACATAAAGCTGGTAAATTTATTGAGCATATGACTTCTAATAATTATGAATTAGCTGTTGCTACCCCTCCAAACCTGAATACATATTTCAACCCCAAAAGTGGCAGATTCTCCACAATTGAACTACAAATTGTGTCATTAAATTTTTTGAAAAAAATTTACATAAATAAAATTGATAGTCTATTTACAGACCACATTGCTATAGTTTGCTCCCTAAATGAGCCCGCTGACCCTTCATCTCATACCTCCAAATATATTAACACTAAAGTAAATTGGTCTATGTTCCAAAATAAGCTAAATGATGAAATTACAAGTTTCACCCAAAGTTCATGCATTTCTAACACAACAGTTGACACACATGCTGAAGCCTTGACATCTTTACTAATAAATACAGCTAATCATGCTATCCCTAGGACAACACCTAAGAAAACAACCCCAAAACAAATTCCTAAAGCATGGTGGACAAATGAGTGCCTAAATAAATAGAGGATAAAAAAGGCAGCTAGGACAGAATTCATAAAAAAAAACCATCACCTACTACATATTTAAAAAAATTACAAGCAGAATCTAATCTAAAAAGGATTATAATAGATGCTAAATATAAATACTGGAATAATTTTGCAAATAATCTCTCCAGAGAAACGCATGAGCCAATTATACATAAAGTCATAAGCCACATCTGTGGGAAAAAGACTTCCCCCAACCCACTCCTGTATGAGCTTATTCATAATAATACCCATTATGACAATGATAATGAAAAGGCTAACCTATTTGCAACTCTTTTTGTTAATAAGCTAACATCAAATAATCAAAGCAAACTGTCCACAATTCCTATGAACCCAAGTTACCAACCACGCCCAGGATCCGAGTACATAACTAACCCATTTTCAATCCAGGAATTTAATAATGCAATATATCATATTAGGACCAAATCTAGCAGCAGCTATGACAATATACACCCTACATGGATAAAGAATCTCACACCTTCATACAAACAAGAACTGCTAAATTGTTATAATCATGCTTGGGCATCTTCTAGGTTCCCCAATATATGGAAATGTTCGTCCCTCCTACCAATCCTAAAGAAAAATAAACCAAAAGATAACCCTGAGTCTTATAGGCCCATAATGATTACACCTGTGATGGAGAAAATAATGGAGAAAATGATTTATCAGAGACTCCTCTGGTTTGTTAAAAAAAATAATCTGATCCCACACGCTCAAACTGGATTCAGAAAATACCACTCCTCAACAGATGCTTTCATTTTGCTAACAAATTTAATAAATTAATCTTTCTCAAAAAATAAAATCTTAGTGGCAGGTTCCCTGGATTTTTAAGGGTCATATGACAATGTGAACCACCAAATCCTTTTAAATAAACTTGCAAGCCTTGGAGTACCTCCTAAGCTAGTATCTTTTATTAAATCCTTCATAGAAGTGCGAAGTTTCATTGTTTGTGTTGGTTCAGCCTCTTCACCCCAAAAGACAATATCCAAAGGCCGACCTTAGGGAGCAGTCCTCAGTTGCCTCCTATTTGTCCTATATCTCTGGGACATGAACCTACCCCACACGAATCTACAATATGCTGATGATCTGGTGCTATGGTCATCTGGCAACATCTTTCAGATAGCACAGTCAAATCTGCAAAAGTCACTTTTCCAGTTCGAAAAATTCTCTCAACATTCAGATTTACCCATTGCACCCACTAAGTCACAAATAATCCAATTTCACCGGAAGTGAAGCCAAGTTAATTCAACACTAACTCTAAATAAAACAACTATTCCAGAAGATACTAATATTAAGGATCTAGCTCTCTTAATTGACCAAAAACATAAGTTTCCCCTCCGCATTTCAAACACACTAAGAAAATGCTATGGGAAAGTATATGTACTAATAAGACTTTTATCCGCAACCTGGGGTTGAACGGAGAAAACACTACTCCAATTTTATAAATCACATATAAGACCCCATATTGACTATGGGCTCATCATCTATGGTGCATGTGCAAAGAACCAGATGCAAAAAATTGAAACAACACAAAATGACATAAAACGTCTGATATTTGGTATTAGAAAACCCACAAGCATCAAGTTTCTGCTTATGTAGAATGGATTAACAACAATAAGGGAGAAACGTAGCTTTCTCTTCACTAAAACATCTTACAAAAATTGAATCAAATAGCTCACACACATTGCATAATTGGTTAAGAAATCCAGCTTTGTATAGAGGCATTGCAGATGAGTATGCCAATATTCAAAAGAAGTTCCCTGTACCTGCAAATTCTATTGCACCTACTTTCCCCCAATCCCCTCCATGGACTTGGTCATCTCCCATAATAATTAATGAATTTTCAAAATGGAATAAAGATTTAACCCCCATTGCTTTTGTCCAGAAAAAATTTGCAGAACTTAATACAATTACCTATAAAAATCACTTCCAAATATTTGTTGATGGGTCAAAAACGAATGAGAAGGTTGCAAGTGGTGTTTTCATTCCTCACCTGAAAATTGCAATGGGTGAGAGATTATTTAATAATTTATCTATAATGTCTGTGAGTTAAATGCCATAATCATGGCATTAGAACACCTTAAACAAAACCAACCTTTGATTGCGAATTCGAATAATGTTATCATCTATTCTGACTCTCTATCAAGCCTTGAGTTGCTGGCCTCAGCTCCACAATATAAGTTGGACATTGACACTTATCACTGTCTCAGTATTATTGATAATCTTGCTTCAAGTGGCATAAAAACTTATTTTCAGTATATTCCTAGCCACTCTGGCATAAGTGGTAATCATCAGGTTGATGAAATAGCAAAAAATGCTATAAATATTGACCAGCCAAGTGGGACACCAATCCTAATTAGAGATATTTTCCGATGGAGGCTATCAGATATTAATTTTACTAAGATTAATCATATGCTTTCCCCCTCTCCCAATAAGTATCTTTCTAAAATCTATCATAGAATTCGTTCTGGAACAAATGGACTAAATTTCCTTGCATTCTCATATAAGCTTTTTAATTCAAGTGGTTCAATTCCCCTGTCCCCTCTTTGCAGGCATTGTAATATGAATAATGAAACAATTGACCATTGCCTATTTGAATGTAATATGCTGACGTCTGCACAACATACCTTGCTTTGTAAACTGTTAAAATACTTCAAACACCACAAAATCTCACTATCAGTCAAGAGCCTAGCCAACTATAACTGCACACAGAGCACAGAAATTGATATCTATCATCTTATGTTTGAACTCCTTGAGTCAAAAGATCTGCTGAAAGATATCTGAAAATATCTAAAAGATAAGAGACAACCAAGATAGTAGCTCTGTAGGCCACAGAGTGAAGCAAACAGAAGAGGGCTAAAGAATACCACCTCACTAGCCTGCCTGCTGTGAATTAGAAGAAGAAGAATTTATTATCCATTTTGTAGGCCTATACTTCTTTTTTATGCTTAATAAAAATAATCCTTAATAAAAATTTATTATGCTTAATAAAAATAATCCTACTCTTTCCCCCTTTCCAAATAAGTACTTTTCTAAAATTTATCACAGAATTCGTTCTGGAACAAATGGACTAAACTTTCTTGCATTCTCGCATCAGTTTCCTAATTCAAGTGGTTCAGTTCCCCTATCCCCTCTTTGCAGGTATTGTATTATGAATAATGAAACAATTGACCACTGCCTATTTGAATGTAATATGCTGACGTCTGCACAGCATACCTTGCATTGTAAACTGTTAAAAGGCTTCAAAAACCACAAAATCTCACTATCAGCCAAGAGCCTAGCCGACTATTCATGCACACAGAGCACAGAAATCGATATTTATCATCTTATATTTGAACTCCTTGATTCAAAAGATCTACTGAAAGATATCTGAGAATATCTAATAAATAAGAGACAACCAAGACAGTAGCTCTGTAGCCCACAGAGTGAAGCAAAAAGAAGAGGGCTAAATAGTACCAACTTAAGAGCCCGCCTGCTTTGAATTATAATAATAAGACTTTTTTATCCCTGTTGTAGGCCTAGACTTAGCCGGAGAGGAGGGTTTGTTATTCTTATTATATTTAAAAGCAGGCGGGCTTTTTTTTACAAAATTGAAACATCAATTTTTGTTTGATGTTTTATCAAGAGAAAGCTATGTCTCTCCATTATTGTTGTTAATCCACTCTCCATAAGCAGAAACTTGGTGCTTGTGGGTTTCCTAAGACCAAATATGAGAAGTATTGTATCGTTTTGCATTGTTTCAATTTTTTGCATCTGTGTCTTTGCACATACATCATAGACGATGAGCCCATAGTCAATATGGGGTCTTACATGTGATTTATAAAACTGGAGTAAGGTTTTCTCCTTACAGCCCCAGGGTGTAGAAAGAAGTCTTTTTAGTATAATTGTTTTTCTATAGAATTTTTTTTATTGCGTTTGAAATGTGGGGGTGGAAATTAAGGTTTTGGTCAAGCTTGAGACCTAGGTAATTAATATGATTATCTTCTGGAATAGTTGTTCCATTTAAAGTTAGTCTTGTATTAATATGATTTCGCTTTCGGTGAAATTGAATTATTTTTGACTTGGTAGGTGCAATGGGTAAATCTGAATGTTGAGAGAATTTTTCAATTTGGAAAAGTGACTTTTGCAGCTTTGACTGTGCAATCTCAAAGGTGTTGCCAGATGACCGTAGTACCAGATCATCAGCATATTGTAGTTTCGTGTTGGGGAGGTTCATTTCCCAGAGATACAGGGCATAAAGGAGGCAGCTGAGGACTGCTCCCTCAGGAAGGCCTTTGGTTATTGTCTTTTGGGGTGAAGAGGCTGAACCTACACAAACAATGAAACGTTGCAATTCTATGAAAGATTTTATAAAAGATACAAGCTTGGGGGGTAGTCCAAGGTTTGCAAGTTTAATTAAAATGATTTGGTGGTTCATATTGTCATATGCCCCTTCAAATCTAGGAAAGCTGCGACTAGGACATTATTTTTTTGAGAATGATTCATTTATTGCATTTGTTCACAACATGAAAGCATCTGTTGAGGAATGGTGTTTCCTGAAGCCAGTTTGAGCGTGAGGGATCATATTATTTTTTTCAACAAACCAGAGGAGTCGGTAATAGATCATTTTCTCCATTATTTTCCCCATCACAGGAGTAATCATTATCTGCCTATAGGACTCAGGGTTATTTTTGGGTTTTTTTTTCTTTAGGATTGGTAAGAGGGACGAACATTTCCAGATATTGGGGAACATAGATGAAGCCCAAGCATGATTATAACAATTTAGAAGTTCCTGTTTGTATGGAGGGGTGAGATTCTTTATCCATGTAGGGTGTATATTTTCATAGCTGCTGTTAGGCTTGTTCCTAATATGATGTATTGCATTATTCATTTCTTGACTTGAAAATAGGCTGGTTATATACTCGGATCCTGGGCGAGGTTGGTAACTTGGGTTCATAAAAATTTAGGGTATTTTGCTACAATTGTTTGACGTTAGCTTATTAACAAAAAGAGTGGCGAATAGTTTAGCATTTTCATTATCATTGTCATAATGGGTATTATTATGTATAAGCTCATACAGGAGTGGGTTGGGGGAAGTTTTTTTTTCCCACAGATATGGCTTATGACTTTATGTATAATTGGCGCATGTGTTTCTCTGGAGAGATTATTTGCAAAATTATTTAAGTAGTTATATTTAGCATGTATTATGGTCCTTTTTAGATTAGATTCTGCTTGTAATTTTTTAAATATGTAGTAGGTGATGTTTTTTTAAGAATGTTCTCCTAGCTGTCTTTTTTGTTCTCCATTTATTTTGGCACTCATTTGTCCACCATGCTTTGGGAATATGTCTAGGGAAGGTTTTCCTTGGTGTTGTCCTGGGGATAGCATGAATAGCTGTATTTATTAGTAAAGATGCCAAAACTTCAGCTTGCGTGTCAGCTGTTGCGTTTGAAATGCATGAATTTTGGGTGAAACTTGTAATTTCATCATTTAGCTTATTTTGGAACATAGGCCAATTTGCTTTAGTGTTGATATATTTGGAGGTATGTGATAGGGTTTCAGCAGGTTCATTTAGGGAGCAAACTATGGCAAAGTTGTCAGTACATAGACTATCAATTAGCTCCCCCCCTATATATGCCAATTCAGGGTATATATTTCTACATTAGGGGGGTGGGGGCAAATTTTGTTTCTGATGTAAATGGGAGGTAAGTTTAAACTTTACCCCCACCCCCTAATGTAGAAATATATACCCTGAATTGGCCTAGGCCTATATAGGGGGGGGGATGAAATTCATTTCCAATAGAAATGATTATTAGGCTTATATTCATAATCAGCATAAAAAAAGGCATCAAGTGGTATATTCACTTTATGTGTAAGTCAATAATATGATTTGGTAGATATTTACCTGGAGTGGTATATTCACTTTATTTGTAAGTCAATAATATGATTTGGTAAAAATTTCCCCCTACTTACCCCCACCCCTTACTCCCCAAGTGGGTGCTGACCTTTGATGGTATTTTAAAATATTTGTGGTATTGGAATGAAACCTTGTAAAACAGATATACTGCTCAAATGAAGTAAAAGGAAGGTATATTGAGCCTCATACCTTTCCTCTGGCCTATATTGAATTATAAGGTTTCAAAGAATTGAAAGTGTATTTCTCAAATATAAGGAATAAAATCTTGATATGGCTTAATCCTAGGTAATATCCTAATATGGCTTAATATCCTAGGTAAAATTCTACTTTAACTACTTTTGGCTGTCTTGGAAAGGGGTTAGGTTAGGAAAATGAAACTTTCAGGGATGGGTCTGCAGGCTAAAGTATGTCTTAATAATAATTGTTTTAATTATTTATTTAAAAGTAGGCTTAGTAGTAGATGATTAACTGTGAAAATTCTCTCAGTTACAGATTGTTGCCTTTCTTTGATTATGACAAATGACCTAGCCACTTCAGATTCCTAAAAATTCTGCCTTATTTGTTTTTGGCTCATAGTCTTCCCTTTCCCCCTAAAAATTTTGAATCAGAGGCATCAGCTTCACATTTAGCTGGTAAAATATAATGGAGATGTTTTGGGGGGCCATTTAGACTCTATTTGTTCAAGTCTCTTGATTGCTATATTCTGCTGAACTGGCTTATAGATAATCAGTGTCAAGGGGCTGGATTAAGAATCTTGACATTGCAGGACAATCTTGTTTTGATAGTCAGTTAGTGTTCAAAATTAAAAAAAAAACTTTTTTTCAGGGAAGCTTGGGTCTGCTACTCTGCTGTGTATCTACTGTGTCTTCTTGTTTGATTTGTTGCAGACTTAGAAACTACTCACAATGCCTGGTCATGTAAAGAAAGGAGATACGGGTCCAGATCCTGACCCAACTGAATATCTTTTTGTTTCCCTTGAGATGAAACGTCAGGACCAAACTAAGCCATATGATGGTAAAACCATGATTTGGGTACCAGATGAAAAAGATGGCTTTGTTGTTGGAAGTATCAAAGGAACAAAAGGTGATTTGGTAACAGTTATGCTGCCTGGAGGAGAGGTAAAATGTTTTCTTTTTAATTGCAATATATGAAAACTGTTTTATCATTTAATAATCTTAAGTTCTTCTTGGTTAATAATATTTTTGTGTAGGTTGACACAGCATGACTTTCTGTGGAGAGAGGGATCAAAACACAAAAAAATAGCATCATTATATCTTGATTTTTGTGAGAGTACAGTTCCTTCTGTTCCTCAACATTTTGTCATCATTTTTTGTGTCATTGTTCTTTGGTTATTTCCAAACCTGTCTTTGATGTTTTCTACAATAACACTTTTTAAAAGTATTGCTGTTTTTTTGTCATTTAACAAGTGTCAGTTTATTCTGTCATTGGGAAAAGTGTGACAGTTATTTTCTCTCATGAGACAAAGTGACTTTGATAAATAATTCATAATATTTATCTTGCCAGACAAAGTAGATCTATCCAAGACACAAAGTTTATTTTTGTTTATCAGTAACTGTTTGTCCTTTTCTCTATATGCAAATATTTTATTTTTGAGATCAGTTTTGCAATAGGGGCGGATCTAAAGCTAAATCTTGGGGGGGGGGGCCCAATGTGACAAAGGTGCCAATAATTGACCAAATTGACAAATTTATTCTGAAAAAAACGCGAAAAAGAAAAAAACAGGAAAAGAGGGCGCCAGAAAAATCTTGGGGGGCAGGCCCTCCCCCAGCCCGTGGATCCGCCAATGTTTTGCAACACTGCACATTTTAATCTATACAACTTTTACAGGCTAGAATTTTCCATAGAGGCAATTTCTCTGTGTTTAATTTCTCTCCAGACAATGAAATGATGCCTTTGGTGATAAAAATATGCATAGTGAAACAATTCTTTTATTGGTGATTTAGAGAGGGGGATTTTTTCAAACAAGATGATTACATTTAAAGACATGATAATCTTTGTACATAAAATCAATGACAATTTGTCTGATAACATAAAGTGTGATGGCATCTATGGCAAATAAAATTGGTACTTTGTTGTTCTGAGATTACACAATGAAATAATTACAATGCTGATGAAAGCAATAGTTATATCCAATGACAAGAAAAAGAACTGACAATTTTCCTATGATAAAAAAACAGACAATGTTTCTTTGTCCAGTCCAAAAGTATGATTAATGACACTTTCAGAAATCACACAAAAAAGTAATGGAAAAATAATTTATATTTTTGACAACAGGTTTGAGGGAGTGTGCTCCTACTTCATACCAATGTTGTTTGAATCCTTTTTTCTGCAAGTGTATTTTTTTGTAACTTAACCTTCTGGCCTCATCAATATTATATGGAGATATATTTCCAATCTTTGTGCAAGTTCAATTCACTCACCATAACTGTTTTTTTTATTTTTATTTTAGAGAGATGATTTTAGCCATCCTTTAATTTTGAAGTATAATCTTGTCAATTTGATAATCTAAGCAAAGACTTGTTAAAGAGTAAATCCTTACTCTTTTCCTGGCTGCATCATGTAGAAATTTAAAAAGCATGTTCTATAAAAGTTTTATCCCCTTCTTTGTTATTGTCTATAAAGAAAATTAAATTTAGCTGTGAAAATTTTTTCCCCAGTTTTGTTAACTATCCATTTAAGTTAGCTTTTTACCTAACCATAGAGTATACTACATGGGTATAGTGACTGGTCAATAAGATAAGCTCGTCAAAGGTTGAATTAGTCCTATGAAGGGTAACTCCCATGATCACCTATCTGAAGCATCTATCATACAAGCAAAGATTTCAGAGGCTTCCACTTGCATTTATATAGTTTAGTAGGGACCATGCAAACACTAAAAACACCTTTAGGCAAATTGGAACTTGGTCCGAATTGTTTTCCCTAGGAAGTGGAGGGAATTTGTAGTAAAACTTATGATAATTTCTCTTTTAATTAAATTCATTTTTCTTTCACCAGCCTAAATTTACATAGCAATGGTGCTTGGTCAATCTTTCTTTACTAAATTTATTGCCTTACGTGACAACGTAGCTTAAAAGGCTTAGAGAGAAAAAAATAGCATATAAAGGAATGGCTTACCAAAAGAAGAAGAAAAGTTAAAATATGTACTCAATTGAAGTTGAATACTTGTCAAGCACAGCCTTCCATCAGTCATAGTCAGTGTCGTTACTAGCCAAAATGTTGTTTTTTTTTGGGGGGGGGGAGCTAGAGATTTTACCGACTGTTTTTTGTCAATAATTAGCATAATGTCCGTTTCAAATACAATATGTAAAATCACTGCACAAGTCGGTAAAACCGCTGCATTTACCAAACGAGATTTATATTTCGGTGCATATCATGTCACTATTTTAATGCTGTTTATTTAACCAAATGGAAAATTGTAGCACCATCCGTAAAATCATGGCAGGAGTCGGTAAAACTGCTGCGGTTACCAACCAAGTTCAACATTTCTATAGATGATATGTCAGTATTCTTGTGGTCTTTATTGGACTGAACAAAGAATTTTAGCGGCGTCGGAAAAATCATGGCGCTTCGCGCCACGATTTTACCGAGTGACCAAAAACACTGGGTAGGGGGCGTCCCCCCTCCCCTGCATAAGTGACGGCCTTGGTAAGAGTATGACAATACCCATGGGGAAGATTGGTATGAACAAGCTGAAATAGAAAATAGTGGCCTTAAAAAATCAGGTTTCAAACCCCCTATTCTCTTCCATCCACTAAAGGTCAGATCTCTGTGCCCCTGTGCAATATTTCCACCCTTTCTGGCAGTGCAAATACTTTATTAAATCAACTTGAGAAAATATTTCTATTTAGGTTTAATAATGATAATAATAATAATTATATATATATATATATATATATATATATATATATATATATATATATATATATATATATATATATATATATATATATATTTATATATCTATCTATATATAAATCTATATATATCTATATATATATATATATATATATATATATATATATATATATATATATATATATATATATATATATATATATATATATATATATATATATATATATATATATATATATATATATATATATATCTATATATCTATATCTATATATCTATATATCTATATATCTATATATCTATATATCTATATATATATATATATATATATATATATATATATATATATATATATATATATATATATATATATATATATATATATATATATATATATATATATATATATATATATATATATATATATATATATATATATATATATATATATATATATATATATATATATATATATATATATATATATATATATATATATATATTATTGATGGTCATTGTCATTTGTTTTAAGGAGAAAAATTTCAAGAAGGATCTTACTGGTCAGGTCAATCCACCTAAGTACGAAAAATGCGAGGACATGTCCAATTTAACTTATCTGAATGATGCATCAGTTCTGTACAACTTGAAGCAGCGTTACTACCACAAACTTATATATGTAAGTCATAAGGTTCTATTTTTGTTTCATTAGCAAAAACATTTCTTTTGCAAAAATCTAGATTATTCAGGTAAATTTAGTGTCTTAGATAAAAGTTATAGCGAAATAAAGGCAGCTTTAAAGTTTTGAACTGGTGGTAGTTGTATGTAATATAAGAAATTGGAATATCAAAACAAGAATTTGAAATCCAAAAGCATGTTCTATATTTGCATTTCAAATGCAAAGTTAACCTCTACAATAAAAATGGTAAAGAGACCATTTATGGTAAAGAGATGGTAAAGAGACCAAGAGACTGTTGTAAACTAATGTTAAACATTCTACTAGCCTAAACTTTGTGCAGTGAACTGAAGTGCCTTGCTTGCAGTGAACTGGAAGAAGCACTGTAGAAGTACTTATTTCATCCCTCAAAATGAATTACTCTTTGCTGGGCTTAGATTAGTAAAAACAAAACCAGTAATGAAAAAATCCGGTTTGGGAACCTGTTACTGCTGTTATTGCTAACATGTTACTACTACCACTATAAACAGCAACACTACAGAAAATGATTATGTGTAAGTCATAATGTTCTGTTTTTAGAACTAATTGAACTATTTTCTTTGTTGCAATGGACAAATTTTTTCAAATGCACACATTTTATTCATTTATTACCCATAGTAAAGACAAATAACGATAAAATTGTGGAGTGCAAAAAAAAAAAAAAAAACAAAAAAAAACAAACACAAACATATGAAATTAGCAATTACAAACAATATGTACAATAAAGCTAATTATGATTATGATGAAACGCCTAGATAACAGATCACCAACATTCAAACAATTAACTGATTTTGATAGCATTTCAACTAATTTAGCAGCTATTTTATCAAGGCTGAAAGGAGTAGCTAGAACTGTTGCACAACCTCGCTATTTATGTGAGGACGAGGCACAATAAAATGAAATTTTATGCAATATAGATTCTTAACTCTTTAATCCTTAAAAAAAAATATTGGAGAAGACTAGCATGCCCAGAAAGAAACAATGCTGCGAAAGCACTAAAAGAACGATAGAATCCGCAATGGTTATTTTGGTTCATTTAGCCACATTTTGGTAAAATCTCTGCAAACAAGGAAGCAAAAGGCAAAGACTTTATTTCTGGTGTGAGGTCAAAATATATATGGTGAAGTTTAGAAAGCCAATAAAATGCCAATAAAGTCAAGTGAAAACTTAAAAAAGAAATGCTGAATGTATTTACTTTAGTCAAATCTTGTTTTTAATTAAGAAGAGTTCCGCTTGTTTTTAATGCGGAATTAAGCAAAACAGAAACAGTTGCAAAATTCAAGAATTTAATTAATACAACGAATCATATCATGTGACCAGCTGTGAATTGCAGAAGAAAAGTAATTGAATATTTTGGCTAAATTTCTAATTTCTGTCGTCAGCAAAAGAATTAGAATGGATATAAAATTCAACTTTCAATAAAAATGAGAAAATTAAAAAAAGTATAATTAAATAAAAAAAGACAAGCCTATGGCTTTCTCGGTTTTTGTTCAAAATAAATAAATAAAACAGTCCTAGTATTATTACTTGAAGCAAGTTCAGCTATGAAAAATTGAAAAAATGCAAACAAAAATGCTGTACAAATGCAAACAAACGTAAAAAATAGGCGAATTGTATAAATAAATATAAAATGTTCTATTTAGAATTGTAAAAAGCAGAGATTGTAGAATAGAATTTCATGGTGTTTTTTCCCAAAGATAACAAGGACTAAAACTTATCAAAGCAACAATTTAATTTTGTTAAGGATGCATTTTGCCAAGCTTATAGTAAATTAGTTGTATATAAACTAGAATAAACGCTTTTTGCAAGAAAGAAAGGGGCTTATTCATGAACAATAAAAATATAAAATCTGAAGCAAAGCTTGTAAAGGTAAATAATGACCCCACTAGGCCTAAATATGAATTAACGTATCAAAGGTGACGACAATAGACCACCAAAAAACAAAAGAAAAACGACAAAAAAAGAAAGTAAAACAACAATAAATAAAAACAGTTCGTACCTCCCATCATCAATCCATCAAACTAAATAGCATACGAAACTTTTTTAATTTTAAATAGAAATTTATTTCATAATTTTTATTATGATAATATAAAATTTGTTTAGTATTTTGTTGAAATAATTTGTTAATAATTTTATAATTCATTAATAGCATAAATAATTTAGGTGTCCAAATTCATTTCTAACTTGTAGAGCATTAATAAAAGTGTGTTTTATTGTGCAAGAATGCAAGGCAAACAGTTGTGTAGCCCACCAAAAACTGTTATTGTTTTATGCAGATCATCATATCCAGATAAAAAGTTCAGTGAACAAATTGGTAAAAGAAATTGCTAAACAATTAGAATTGATCATTTAGATTAATTAGAAATATTAATTAATTAATTTAATTAATTAGACTAGACAGACTCGTGCAGATTTCAAGAAACTGCAGGAGGAGGAGTGTAATCTAATTAATTAAATATAATTAAACCCTTGTAAAAGGGATTGCTTTTTATTTACTATCTATTTCACTTCTTCTAAAAAAGATAGTTAATTTTGAAGAAAAACTGCTTTCGAAACAGCTAGTTTTCTAAATATTTTTATATTTAGAGCAGAAAAATCCAGTTCCATCCTTTTTATAATTTGAATTAGCGTTTTTCTGAAAAAAAGAAGCTAATATGTTGTCGCCTATGGTTATGTTCAGCTTTGAACAACCTTCAAACCCCATAAGTTTCAGAGTTATTTTAGATAGCTTGAGTTAAATTAATATTATACATAACAATGAAAAGAATTAAAGTAAATAGATAATGATTAATATTATTTAATTAAAAGTAAAATAATCGAACTGAATGCAATTAAATAATTTTTCTTTTAATTGTTAGATTTTGAAATAAAAGCCTATGAGTGCTCTTACCTTTTGACTTGTATATTCCCTGAAAGTATCGAAAAATGACGTATTATTTTTATATTTTGACATTTTAAAGTATATTTTAATTCAGCTGGGTAGTAATACGCTGTTTAGGGCACTAATAATCCTTAATACAAGAAAGAGTCATCTAAAATTACAAAAGATATGACTATCTTTAGCTTTCTAATTTCTTTCAAACAGTTCGTGGTAACGAACTGTATGTAAGGAGCGATCCGGCTCAATAGTAACCGAAACTCTAAAAAACGGAAATTTGATACCAGTAGATACATCAAAAGAATCAAATTTTATGCTGATTTCAAATATATAAATTTCATTTAGCTTAGTCTTACCCATGAAGATTACGCACCCGAGAAAATTTGCCTTATTTTCGAAAAAAGGGGGAAACAACCCCAAAATCTCATAAAATTTCAATAAAAATCACACTATCGGATTCAGTGTATCAGAGAACGCTACAATAGAAGTTTCAATCTCCTATCTACAAAAATCTAGAGTTTTGTATTTTTTGCCAGAAGAAAGATCACGGATGTGTGTTTGTTCATTTATTTTTTTTTTCTCAGGGGTGATCGTATTGATCCAGTAGTCCTAGAATACCACGAGAGAGCTCATTTGAATGAAAATTAAAATTTCTTGTGCCCTTTTTAAGTGACCAAAAATATTGGAGGGCAACTTTGCCCCCTCCCACACCCATTTTTTTTCCCGAAGTCACCCAATCAAAATTTTGAGATTGCCATTTGGTTCAGCATAGTTGAAAATCTAATTAATATGTCTTTGAGGATGACTTAATCCCCACAGTTCCCGGGGGAAGGGCTGCAAGTTATAAACTTTAACCATTGTTTACATATAGCATTGGTTATTGGGAAGTATACAGGCGTTTTCAGGAGGATTTTTTTTCTCGTGGGGGGAGGCGTCTGAGTAGGGGTTACGGGGGAGAATCTTTCCATGGAGGATGTTTCATTGGGAGAAGGGACATTTCTATGAAGGGGGCGCCGGATTTCCCAGCATTATTTAAAAAACGATCAGATATTAAAAAAAAACACGTTTTTTCAACTAAAAGTAAGGAGCAATATTAAAATTTAAAACGAAGAGAAATTATTATGTATTTCAGGGAATTCGCCCCTGAGTCAATGCCAAACGGTTTACGTTAAAGTTTTTTTTAGTATTTTAAGTAGAGCTATCTATTCTAATGGAAAGGAATGTGTTACTCAGGGATTTGTGATTCGAAAAAATTCAAGCTTTAGCAAGAAAGATGAAGTCTTAACTAGGGGGCGAACTCCCTAATATACGTAATAAAAACATACGAATATAGAAATTCATTACGTAAGGTAATTCGTAAGTTACGTTAGAACAAAATTTCGAGAAAGCCATTTAGCCAAAAAAAGGAAAAATTAATGTGCGAATTTCGTTTTAGTTATTCATGTACGGTGAGCCAAAATCTAAGCTGTATTAGTTAAAAAACGTTCAGAAATTAAATAAAAAAAAACAAGTTTTTTTTTTAACTGAAAGTAAGGAGCGACAATAAAACTTAAAACAAACAGAAATTATTCCATATATGAAAGGGGCTGTCCCCTTCTCAACGCCTCGCTCTTTACGCTAAAGTTTGACTCTGTCTCACAGCTTTATTTTTTAAAACAATAAAAAACTTTAGCGTAAAGAGCGAGGCGTTGAGGAGGGGACATCCCTTTTCATATACGGAATAATTTCTGCTCGTTTAAAGTTTTAATGTCGCTCCTTACTTTCAGCTAAAAAAAGTTGTTGTTTTTTTATTTGATTTGCAAAGGCCTTGAAGTACATTTTCCTCTTGGGATGGTGAAAACAACAGGAGGAGAAGGCACACGCGTTAGTGGTCTTGTTAAAACTAACTTGGGGATATTGTGTCGAATTGACATTCAGAGGAGGAGGTTGAAGGAGGTGGCACTCCCTCCTTTGATATATAATGTGATGATGTGTCCAAGTGGCCAAGCCACTTGGACACATCATCAGCGAATGTTTCGCCCAGTCAACTTTCCCGTCGTGCTGGAAACGCGCATTTGTGCGTGTTATACCGAAGACTAAAACACCCAAATGTTGCAACGAGTTACGACCGATATCAATCACATCTACCTTTGCAAAAGTCACCGAGTCATTCATCCTGCGTGAATTGCTCAAGCAAACGCGGGAAAACATAGACCGTTACCAGTATGGCGGCCTCAAAGGTTGCAATACCTCGATATACCTCGTGCGCCTAGTTGACATTATCTTTAAATGGCTTGACAAGGGCAGTACCTTCATCGACCTAGCTCTCGCCGATTTCAGGAAGGCATTTGACCTGATTTGTCATCTTACGGCAGCAAAAATATGCAAGTAATGGGCGCACAGAAGCGGTCTTTTGCATTAGTGATGAGCTTCCTTCAGGACAGAATGCAGTGTGTATTTCCATTGTTTGAAGGTGAATTGATCTCATACTGGTCTAAATTTACCTGTGGAGCCCCTCAGGGTACAAGACTTGCTGGTTTCATATTTATCTCCCTCATCAACTTCCTCCTTCAGAATTTCGAAGAGCGACTCAAATTCGTCGACGATTTATCATTTTTCCTCAAATACCTCGTCAGAGAAGGTGTAATCGAACGTCAGTTCAGCTAGACCCTTCTGGCATCCTTCTCTGAGGACTGTGAACGTTTCAAGCTGACACTGAATGCAGATAAATCAATGATCCTCAGGTTTTGGCCCTTAAAACGTGATCTGGAATTCCCGCAAGTCCCTTTCCCTGTTGTTCCATCTGCAAAAATCCTTGGAGTCACATTATCGATGGACTACACATTCACCGAACACGTGGAGAAGGTTATTAAGGCTGGCAATGCATCATTTCAGATCCTAGTCCTGATGCGCA
This sequence comes from Artemia sp. Qi Xiang Cuo, assembly GCF_049724085.1. NCBI lineage: Eukaryota > Metazoa > Arthropoda > Branchiopoda > Anostraca > Artemiidae > Artemia > Artemia sp. Qi Xiang Cuo. Next base: position 62,423,381 of record NC_142796.1, read on the forward strand.
GGTTTGGCTGCGACACTCAAAGCCTAAAAAATGCCTATATTACGTATGTGAGACCTCTACTCGAATATGCCGTCGCTGTCTGGGGACCTTTTGTCCAGAGCACCCACTACCTTTGCGATGACCTTGAATCTTTGCAGAAGCGAGCTGTTAACATAATCGTTGGTAACAGAAGTGACGACTACAGCAAACTCTTGCAAGAACTGAACCTTGAATCTCTCAGCGACAGACGATTATCACTGATCATGTCCCTCGGCAAGTCACTGCTATCTTCGCCCCATCACAGACTGATCCTCCCACCCGATGCTCCTGTTAACCAAAGAACCAGATCCCAGTCGAAGCTACAACCCCCTGTCTGCAGGACCAACCACTACAAAAACACGTTTGTCCCCTCTTTCGTAGAAGCATACAACAAGACTTAGTGTTATTTGAATTCACGTCGTAGTGTTTTTATAGTGTTATTTGTATTTTTTTTTTTTTCATATTGTTGTAAAGACGACATAAATTAGCCATGGCTACGCTGTTCGATCTTAATAAACCTATGTCTATGTTTATGTCTATGTCTATACCCTACCAAATGATTGACCCATTAATCAGAAAACCTGCAATGTTTTTTAGAAATTTAAATTAAGTTTACATTAAATTTATATTAACTTTAGATTTAAATGAATCTTAAAATTTAATTGAAAAGTTAAATTTGATATAAATTAAACTAAATATTTTTATTTGTTTCTCATTATTCGATCTATGAGCTTAGCTAATTAAACCCTTGAGCAGCCCGTAGATGCTGCTTAAGGGATGCACATAGATGCTGCTTGACCTCATTATTTAAGGTCAAGTCTTATAGTCAATTTTAGGTGCTAATATTTCTTTTTAGAGGGATATTTTGGGGAAGGATAAGGACATTATAATAATTTTCCCGGAAGAGGTAAAAATACTGAAAATGTGGCAGAAATAGAGCCTTTTTTATATACTTAGGAACAATTACAGCACGTTATTTCCCTTTCAAAGTTAAGATTCAGTTACGTACTTTGATGGGAATAGATACAAAACTGAAAAAGTAGAGCTGGCTGATAAAGTTATGGATGGTTTTATATGTAGCTTTCGCAGATTCACTAAAAAAATGATTTCTTTCTTCCAACAGACCTACTCTGGCCTCTTTTGTGTAGCTATCAACCCGTATAAGCGTTATCCCATCTATACTCCCCGTGTGGTTAATATCTACAAGGGTAGAAGGAGAAATGAAGTGCCACCTCACATTTTTGCCATTTCAGATGGTGCTTATGCCAACATGACCACAAGTAAGTAGTCTATGCTTTTGTTATTGATATTTGGTTTCAAGTGCTTAAGAAAAGAAGACTAAGATGAAAAAAGAATGAAGATTTGTATTGACGTATTAAGTATTGACAAACTCGTGTCTTTACTTCTCAAAAATACAAAAGAAAGACTATCGTTATGTCTTATGTCCCTTGTTTTCAGGAAAGTTCTTTCTAATGCGTTCTCAAAGGTTATAAATAGTGGCGCCATTTGGGGGGAGGCATTCCCCCCAAATGGCTGATTTCTTGAGATGCCCAATTTTCAACTCTGAAGCTCTTAGTTTATTCTTCCTTTTCGAAATTTTTTGTTGCTTTCGATTTATTCCTGAAAAAAGAAAAACCAGGTCATTAGAAAGCAGCAAATTAAAGACACTCAAAGATTTGCAGCAAAGTCACCCATTTGAAGAATATCTCCTTTCATGGGTATAGGCAGCATATTGTCTAGGGGGGGCATTCGATAGTGTGATGGAGGGCCTTTTATCAACTGCTTTTCCAACCATCTGCTTTTTCAGCCATATCTAATATAAATTTGAAGGTCAAGGGGGGGGGGGAGCTGCCCCCCCTCCCAACGTCCATGTATCCTTTGGCATGGTTTTGTCGGAATTAGCTTTTCACATTATACTGTCTACAATAAGTTATGCACCCGGTCAGCCTGTAAAGTCATTTACAACACCGGGAAAAGGGGGTATCCAGACAAGGGTCAAGAAATGACGTTTCTTAATTTGTATTTAGTGCATTGTATACTGTAGTGTCTTCTTTTTGAGATACATAGGGGAGAAATATATCTGTGCCAACCACAAACGGAGGGAACGGCTTCCAGCATAAACAGTAAAGATTTATATATGAACCCATATGATAACACCTGTCAACCAGTTCTGACTGACTATCCTGTCACTGCCATTGGGAATCGCACAAGAAAATTCAACAGTTCCTATTTCTTGGTATATCCCTTGTTGAAATATTCAAAAGAACAGGTTTTGGTATTTTGCTTCTGTTGCTGACACTTGCGAGGATCATTGGTAAGAGTAGGCGAACGATATGACGCTAGAGTACTCATCGAAGTGAGATTGAGAAGTGGAAAGACATTTTAGAGCTGGCAAGGCAAAACGAAAGTAGTAAGCAGCAAAAAGTATGTGCTATTTCCTAGACCAAATTTACAGCTATTCAGATGGAAACGACCGAATATGTTGCCTCATGACTCTCAAAAGAACGGGAAAAGGAAATATTAGAGAACAGACGGTATGTAAAGGCTCTGCTAAAAACTACAGCCTTACTTGGACGGCAATGGTCTTGCGTTTTATGGCCATGTTGAAGGAGAGTCCAGTGGCAATCGAGGGAATTTTGTTGAGATCGTAGGTCTTTTAACGGAAATCAACCCGGACCTGATGGACAAGTATGGAAAGGCCTATGGCCACTAATGCTCACACGAGTACACAAACGAATGCCTTGCGGTCATATGAAATAAAGTTAAAAATTCTATCACGGAAGAAGCCAGAGAAGAGACATATTTTGTCGTACACGCTGAAGAAATAGAAGACTTCTCAAAAAAGAAATAACTTGCAATTTTCGTGTGCTATATATAGGATAAGAAAACCAAAGAAAGAGCCATAGGTTGCTACCACATGCGCAAGGTTGACGCTGAGAGTTGGGCCGACTTTATTTACAACGAAATAGAGGGTATCGGCCTTGACTGGTCAAAATGTGCCGGACAGTGCTATGATGGGGCGAGTATAATGAGCGGACCTTTTTCAGTAGTACAGGCCCGTCTCCGGGAAAAAGCACTGCAAGTGGTGTACACTCACTGTCATTCTCATAAAATTAACCTTGTTATTGGCGATTGTATGCAGAAAATACAAAGAATTTCGTCAGTATTTTTCAGTTTTGGAAACAGTTTATGGTTTCGTTCGTGATAGCAACATTAGATACCAATTAATTTTAGAGGCCCAGAAAAATGCCAGCGTGGCCATACTGATGCTTGAAACAACAGTTGTGGCAATGTTATATTACTGTTAGTCGTCAACGTCTAAGACTCTAGTAAGATAGGATTGCATATTTCCTAGTCTGTCACTTGCTCAAGAATCTTCTGACAAAGAGGAAGCGGTAAAAGCTACTTGCTTTAAGAGTCAATTAGAGACGTTTCTCCTCATAACCAGTTGGCATGTCATTCACGAAGTTCTTTAAGTGATCAGTCCTCTCTCTGAACAACTGCAGGCCCCAGATCTGATAATTTAAGACGCCTGCACTTTAATCACCACAACAAAAACTAATTGAAGACAAAGCATGATGTCGAGTATTTTCGAGTCCTATACGGCAAGTCAAAGGAGATGGCTATTAATGTCGGAGCTGATCTGTCGGAAGCAAGCGCTCTCGCTTCAACCATACCAGCAAAATCAAAACGAGTTCAGAAGATATCTGGAAGACTCAGGGACTATTTGACAACATCAACACTTGGAAAACACAGCACTGAATATGAGGGCACAATAACAGAAGAGAAAATGCGAAGAGAGTTCTACAAGGTTTTGGACAGAGTGATAAATGAGTTTGAAGAGCATTTTTCTGTCCAGATGCCAGTACTAGAACCTACATGATGCTTTACACCCGACGGGTTCGTGAACAAAAATTTACTTCTTAAGATTGTGAAATGATTCGACAAGGCTGGCATCAATTTTGATAAAGCTGAAGAGTCAAGCTTTTATAGCTCGTGCATATGTGTTGAAGCTTCTACGGATACTTGCAAACACTTTAAATCTTTTTGAAAGCCTAGGAAGATCAAAAGAAGCTTATTTTGAGGTTCTTGAAGTCGTGAGGTAGTTCTTACACTCATGCTAACTACATGCTCAAATAAACGATTTGTCCCTCTGTTGATAATTGTGAAGGATTACCTTCGGACAACAATTGACAACGAGCGACTTTCGCATTTGCTCCTTGTGTTTTCTGAAAGGCTGCATTGAAGGAGCTCGATTTTGAAAAGCTTGTGGACAACTTCGCAAAATTGAAGCCAATGAGATATCCTTTGCTTAAGTAACTGCAGGTAATTTTAAGTTTTCAATATTTGTGGTAAATATGTTCCATCTTGTAATGATTTTTTGGTCCATAACCAGGTTGTAGAAAGAGAAACATCTAAATAAATTATTTTGCTTTAATCTTTACTCAAAGACTAATTTGAAGAGTAGTCTACCAAACAGAGTAATTACAATTGGAGTCTGGACAGAGGCCCAAAATTTATCTTTGGTCCCCCTGAAGTTTTCTGAGAGGGCACCACTGGTTGTAAAACCCCAAAAATAATGTTTTCAAATTTTGCAATAAATGCTGAAATCTTAAATTTGTGACTGAAATATTTTTGCTGATTTTAAAAGTTTATTTATTTAAGCTGGAAAGATCGACTTCTTTTCATAATATTGTTTGAAAAAGAGATTAAAATAGAAAAGAAAAAAATAGAACATTTTAAAATTTATAACAGTATTTCTAATGTCAAGATCCTTATCGTACTGTACACTTTTTTATTTAAGTAGTCTAGTTCTCTTGTAAAGTCTTAAAATCATGCATTGTAACTTATGTCTTCTTTATTGGCAATTGTAAATAATAATATGTATTAGATTTTATTAACTAAAAATATTTATCATCTAAAAAGACAAGACAAGCTTTGTCAAATGAGACTGATATTGACATTCAAACTCGAAACAAACTTAAATTATTCTGTATATTAGGGGGTTACTTGCCCCTCAACTCCTTCCCCCTTCTTTTTACACCCAGTAGCACAAGTATAACTTGTTCTTTATTAAGAGAATAGTTGATTTCAGTCTGTTCTTTAAAATCATATTCAGAGTTATTCTCAATGCTCTGCTACTGCTACTGACATTAAAATTTAAAATCTGCAGTAGGATACTAGTACTTAAAAAAATGATCATACCTAAAAAAACAAAAATTAATAATTCTCACCTTTTTTTGAGGGTGGGGGAGTGGGGTAGGAGATGTGAAATGAAAAAATTATTTCATAGTTCCTAATGTATAAGTTATTGAAGGACAAGAGGGTCATGCAATACATTTTTCTCCTAGGGATGCCTCTCAAACGCCTTCACCTCTTTATGGGTAGGAATATGAGTGCAGTTTATTAATTAACATGTAAAAAATATTCCCAATAAGAGGGGAGTGGTAGCCCCCTCATCTTCTATATTTCAACTCAACCCAAATATATTCCTCCAAATGAAGAGAGTCTAAAGAATAAATCCCATCTCAATATTAACAAGAAGGGCTTCTAACAAAGAGTTCACAGATTTGGCTTGAAACCAGCACCTTTGAAACCACCAGAAACCAGATTTGGCTGAAACCTGCACCTTTTGAGGTTTATGGTATCTCTCCCTAAGGAGTATTCATTGAACTACACTCTTCTCCTGAATGTGGATTTCCGACTAAGTGATACTGTTTATCTTTTAATATTTCTGTATATGTTCTCAATAATAACCATTTATTTTGTATAGACTCTATATATGTTTAGGGAAGAAGGTGTCGGTGGGATGCAACATGTCCTCTGAGATGGATTTGTATAAAAATGGCATTTTGCCAGTTTTGCAAATATCAGCTTTTTAATAGTTTTATATATATATTGTGCTATTCGTTTATGCACTAATTTCCTAGGGTTTTTCATTAAATGAATATCTCTACATTAATCATCTTCAACCCTTCTTAGACTTGACAAGATTCTAAATCGATAACTTTTGTAATTAAAAAGCACCTGCTTTGTGCTGCGTGCCAAGCTGTTGGCTCGTAAAAGGTTTTGGGTAACAGCACCTGATTCAGCAAAGCTATAAATCAATTTTAGTGTGTTTTTGTCAAGTTTATGATGTCTAAAAGACATAAAGCTAGGTAGTTGATTTAGAAGAATAGATGAAAAAAGGGATCTATTTTTAGGTGTTTATAAAAACTGTGCCAAGTCTAATTGAGAGGATGATGAAATCCTTCCATATCCCTCCTTTTTATCTATTAGTAAAACAGGCACATTTTTAACTTGGACACTTTTTATCACCCTTCTTGAAGCTTCTGAGCATAACCCCTTTTATTTAGCGTTGTATGTATGCTCAAAGGAAGAGGGGGGTGATAATTTTTCTCGAAAGTACCAAACGAATCTTTGAAGGGGGCGTTAAGCCTACTCGTCTTAGCTTCTGCTCGTTTTGAGTTTGATTCGGTTATTTATTGTAGCTTATTGGAATATCAGTGGGAGAGTACAAAGGGAGCAATTCAGGTTCAACAATGGCTAAAGTATATATGATAAATAGGGAACAAAGCGAAGAAATAAAAACTGTAAAAAAATAAGGCTAATATTTTCTTCGTTTTTGTTTCTTTGGTTTTTAATATAAAAATACTGTGGTTGTCTTAAAGTTATAAGGTATTTTTCAATATCGAATTTCATTTTTTTATATCGAATTTTTCAATATCAAATTTCATTCAATATCGATTTTTTTTTCCAGTCCTTAGCCTCCCAAATAAGCTGTCAGATGTTGAGCCAGCTTAAGAAAACTGACCTGACGTTTCTGCTAAAAATGATTGTAAATGATTATCTTTACCCTTTAATGTAAATTCCCTTTATCCCTATACTTTTGAATAGAATAGGCCCAAAATTTTATTCCATGGAAATTATAATTCTTCCAATACTGGTATTGATCTAGTCTATGGGCTAATGATGCTTCTTGACTACAAAGATCATTGTGGTGGCCCTACGCCGACGGGAATTGAAGCCTGAGTTTCGTATTGCCTTCCAGAGTTCAATCCACTTTGCCACCATGGGCTACTAGCATTGATCTGAAAAACGGTTTTGTACTTGCCTATAGTTGTATCAGGACGCTGGCTATTCAGCTCTCCCTTGTGCTATGGTTTAATAGATAGTTCAGATTGAAGCTCTATCTTAAGCGTAAGTTTCCCGCACCCTTTGCTCCTGACGCTCACCTTTTTCTAGGTTTATTGTCATTCGGGAGTAGTATAGGCCCAGGATTTTATTGCATAAAAGAAATTGTAATTTAGTATTTACTGATTTTATTTTGAGTGCTCTATTTTTTTCAATATTGACTGTCATTTTTCATTGCAGACCGTGAAAACCAATCTATGTTGATTACGTAAGTATTTTTTTCTGCTTTGTCCTTTCTCTGTTGTCGCCATTTATTCCAGATTAATTTATAGTATGCACTAAAACTATCAAAAGCTCCTTAGGGAAGGGGGGCCACTAAAACTACCAAAACCTCCTTTAAGAAAGGAGGCCATGAAAGACCAAACGCTGCCAGGGAATGGAGATAATTATTAATAAAGTCTCTGATGATTGCAGTTGCGGTAATTCAAGAGGCGCTATGGGTATATAAGAGGGCTGTTGTTGATGACTTTGGTAGACTCCAGGATGAGAAGAGAAGGTGTACAAGCATTATTTGAGTGATAGATCATATAGAAATAAGAGGAATGTAAAGAAAGTAGAGAAAGTATTAAAATATGTACTGTAAAGTCATGAATTGTGATTCATAGGTGAAATTACTAAGCATGCGGATGAGACAGCCATATGACAGAATGGAACAATGTTGTACTGGCATGTTAAGGAATTGAGAGGGAGTAGTCAATCCAGAATTGTTCCAGTTAGGGATAGGAACGGGGCCACAATTAGTGTCAAGGAAAGTGTTAAAAGAGAAATGGGTAGACATTTTGAGAATGTGCTAAAATGTGATAGAGTTACAGGAGAAGATATAGAGGAAAATGAAAAAGTTTATGATACTGGATGTGAATGAAAATTTATTTTGTGAGGAAGAATTAGTGACAGTACTAAAAGGATTAAAAAATAATGAAGCCTCAGGAACTGATAGTTTGGAAAATGAATTTTTTTAATTTGGCGGTTGTAAGGTTAGAGATAGGATACTGAAGCTGATGATTATGACTTTTGAAAAAGGAAATGTACCTAGCGATTTTAGGAAAACTCCAATCAAACCTGTCGATAAGAAATATGATAAGAGTGAGTGCGGTAATTATTGAGGCATTAATTTGGTTTCCGTAGGAAGCAAATTACTTAGTGCGACCATTCCTTTTAGACTAAGATAGGCTATAGATAAATTTTCACTAGAAGAATAGAGTGGGTTTAGGAGGGATAGAGGATGCATCAACCAAATTTTTACTCAAATTTAACAATTGGGAAGTGCCTGACTCATTAAACGCCTTTAGTCCTCAGTTTTATAGATTATGAGCAAGTGTTTAATTCAGCTGATAGAAGAGCTTTAGCGGAGGTCCTAGCCTTATATGGTATACCAGAAAAATACGTTAAAGTGATTAGTGTTATGTAAGAGAACAGCATTGCTGCGGTTAAGGTAGGAAATGAGGTTAGTTGGTGGTTTTGTAGTAAATCGAGAGTTGAGCAGGGTTGCGTTCCATCTCCATTTAAATGGATCATTTTGATGGACTTATTCTTAAGGAGTACAGCAAAGGCAATTGGTAAAAACGAAATAAAATGGAGAAGTAAAACTCTCCTAGACTTAGATTATACTGATGATTTAAGCGTCTTAGATGAAAATGTTAGTAAAATAAATGGATTTTTTGAAGTTTTGCAAGTTTAGGGTGCAAGAATAGGTTTAAAAATTAATGTTAAGAGGACTAAGTCGTTAAGACTAGGAATAAGTGAAGCTGAAGAGTCGATGCTGGGTAACGAGAAGATCGGTAAGTGAACAGTTTCACTTACTTAGGTAGCATTATTAATAAAGACGGTAAGTGAAGTGAATATGTTAAAAGTAGAATAGTCAAGGCCCAGGTTGTTTTTTTACAGTTGAAAAAAGTTTGGAAGAATAGGTAAATAAGTCTGCGAACCAAGATTAGAATATTGGAAACTACGGTGATGACAGTGTTCAAGTATGGTTCAGAAGCATGTGAGCTTCAAAAAACAGAGGAGGATTTGCTAGAGGTCTTCCAGAGAAATTGTCTACGGATTGTTTTGGGTACCCAACAGACTGTCCGTATCTCAAAAAGTAAGTTCTACGGAAAATCTGGTTCAATCCCGCTTTCTAGGGCTATAGTGAGAGAAAGGATGAGATTGCTGCGACACGTTCTGCGAACGAAGAATGACCGATTGCCAAAGATCGTCCTGGTTGACCAACTGTCTAGGGCCAAATCAAAAGCAGGTCGCGCCCGAATGGGATGGGAGGATGTCGTGAGCAAAGATTTTGAGGAAATAGGAACTTCTTGGGAGCGTGTAAAGAGGGATGGTTTGGATAGATTAGAATGGAGGAGGAGGAGGCAAAAAAAAAAAAAAAAATGGCGAGTTTGTTGTGAAAAAGGTGAATACCCATTATTTGACGTAGGTTTTATATTGTTCTGACACTTCTCTTTTAATGACATATTTAATTAATTTTTCTTCGTTGTTGTTCTTTGAAATTTGTATTGTATTTATTTGTAATTTTGTTTTTGGAGCTTTTTAGCTTTTATTTTAGCTTTTCGATAATACCAAATTTAACCAAAACTAATTTGTATTTACATTGTTTCATTTTGCCATCTAGTCTCATTTTGTCATGTATCATCTAGTTTTCATTCATCTAATATAACTAATCTTCTTAAAGAAAATAAAAAAATATTGTAGTGTCAATCTTTTTTATTACTAAAAACTGAGCTGTAACGTCTGAAATAGGCCTTAAACAGATGAGATATTCGTCCTTTTTGCACTACGCATAACTACTTTTGTTATGACTTTTTTTTATTGACTATTATTTTTATTGACTACTGTTTTTCTTTTACTTTTTTTTTATTACATAGTTACCCAAAAGGCCTATATAGCAACAATTTCATGCTTTGTAATGTTTCTTTAGATTTATGAGGGGATTTGGGCCTAACTTTTCTGCGTCCCTTAGTACCAAGCCGTAAAGGCGTGATGGAGATACAGAAGTCATTGTATGATTTTTAAAAAACTTATATTCTGGAGGCCCCTTCCTCTTAAAACTAAACAATTTTGGTCTAATCTGTTTTATCCTATTTTATCAGGCTTTTAAGATATTTAGTAGCTTCTGTTGTTGTTGTAGTTTTTTTTTTACCCTTATATACCCTTTTTGTACTCATGGAAATATGACATTGTTTGAAACCTTAACGGAAAAACCAAAATGACAGGAAATTTACTGCCTAAAAGAGCAGGATTTTCTGAAATAGAGGGACACAAAAACAGGAAAGGTCTACTACTGATATGCAATACTAAATATGATCGGATTTCTAGTCAATGTGCCTGTGTAATTTCGCTGTGCATTAAGTGTCTCAAAACATGTCATTTTTCATCAATTCTTTTGCAAACAAGCCCAATAGGGTTCAGAAAGACATTAAGTTCCACCTGATCTTTTTCGACTGATTTCTTATGTGTTTAAACCATCTCTTTAAATATATTTTTTTACATCTGTTTAATTTCACTCTGCATTAAGTGTCTGAAAACATGTAATTTTTCATCAGTTCTTTTGCAAACAAGCCCAATAGGGTTCAGAAAAACATTAAATTCCACCCGATATTTTTTTGGCTGATTTCTTATGCGTTTAAACCATCTGTTTAAATATATTGTTTTGTATCTGATTGTGGTCAGGTACAGAGCAGGATTGGTGACGCACAGGAACAATTAGTAACAGTGCCCCTTTCCCGACTCAAACATAAGCAAAAAAAAAACAAAAAAAAACAAAGCAAAGTGAAAAATCTGATCAAAGTGGGAATCCCCCAGCCCCGCTGTCAAAAAATTCTTAAACCCTACTTTGTAAAAAAAGAAACTTTTTTTAAAATACAAAATACTGCTCACGAGTAACAGTAAAAAGTTTTTACTTTCATGTAAAATTTTTGTCGTATAGCATAACTCTTTTCTCGTTATCGCCGCCCGAGTTGGGTCATAAACTCCTCAATAACAGAGAAAAAGGTCCGAAATGTTTTTCACCACCCCTCCTCACAATTTTAGTTTGTCCTCTCTCGTTTAAAGTTTTTGTTGTATAACAATTTCGATGTATCGCAGCCAGAGTTAGGTCGCAAAGTGGCTGCGCAAATTAAATTTATTTTTACTTTATTCTTGATTCTAAAATCATTTACTCTTTCTATGCACAGTGGTGAATCTGGTGCAGGAAAGACTGAGAACACAAAGAAAGTAATTTCTTACTTTGCCAACATCGGTGCCTCGTCCAAGAAGTCAGCTGAAAAGAAGGTAGGTTAAGCTTGAAACAGTTCAAATCATTTTACCTTTGATATATTTATGTTTACTTATCTGACTTGCAGGTGCTACCTTGATCTTTGTTTTCACTAATATTTAAATGAAAATATTTTTCATGTTCCTGCATTATATACTTGTTAATGTTTTCTTCATCTGCGGCAACTTCCCTAAAATCTCAACATTCATGATTTTCGCTATTTCATTTGTTAATTTTTACGCACAGTTTTACAATTTTATATAGTTATGGTTATAAGTTAAGCTAAAGAGTTCAAACTGATATATATGCAGTAAATTTAAATTTTTATAATCATCATATTTATCATTTATTTTTCGTTCACCAAGGTATTTCGTAAGGAGCTCGTTCGATTGGAAATCAGTGCCCTTTTTAATAGTCAAAAATGATTAGAGGGCAAACCAGCCTACTCCCATTCCCATTAATTCTCCAAACACATCCAATAAAAATTTTGAGATAGCCAATAGGGCTGACCAGCAATATCTCAGGAACACCTTAGATTATCAAGCTGAAACTTTTAGGGTATGTTGCGGCAGATTTTAAACTAACCAAAAGGCACTACGTGCATACTACTACTACTACTGCGATTCATGCAACTAGTGAGGCTAATGATATTAAGGTGAAACTTTCAAGGATTGTTAAGGGGAAGTTTAAACTAAATGAGATAAACTAAATGCATACACGTTTTCAAAAGGGCGTATAAGCAATATCGTAGGAACGGCTTAGAACATTAAGTTGAAACTTTGAGGGCGTGTTGAGGGGGATGTTTTGCTAACCAAAGGCCATATGTGCATGTTACAACTATTGCGGCTATTATGACTGCTGCTATTACTACTGAAGCTACGGTGGAACTTTCAGGGAATGGTGAAGAGGATAGTGAACTAAATTAAAACATGCTATGTGGATGCAGGTTATTAAAACAGTGTAACAGCTTCATCCCAGGAACAGCTTAGAGTATTAAGCTGAAACTCTCGGTGTATGTTGAGGGGGATGTTGAACCAACCAAAAGGTACTATATGCATGCTACTACTGCTAATACTACAACTAAAGCTAAGGCTATTAAGGATAAATTTTCAGGAAATCTTGAGGGGTATTTTGAATTAAATTAAAACACGCCGTGTATATGCAGGTTGTCAAAAGCCGACATCAACAGTATCTTAAGAACGGCTTAGAGTATTGTGTTGAAACTTTCAGGACATGTTGAGGAGTATGTTGAACTAATAAAAGTGCACTAAGTGCATGCTAGCACTGCTAGTGGTAGTACTACTACTACTGCTGTTAGTACTAACATTACTAAAGCTAATGGTATTTATGTGTAACTTTCAGGGACTGTTGAGGGGGATGCTGGGATAAATCATAGTACATCATGTGCAGGCAGTTTATCAACAGGACGTATTAAAAATATCTCAGAAACAGCTTTAAGTATTAAGCTGAAACTATTAGACCATGAGGAAGGGATGTTGAACTAGACCAAAAAAGCACCACGTGAATACTATTTCCGCTTGCTACTAATACTACTACTGCTATCACTGGTACTACTCCTACTGCTCTTACTAGTACTTCTGCTAATATGCTTACTACTATTTTTAATGCTAAGGGTATTAATTAAACTTTCAGAGAACAACAGGGTAGGTGTTGAACTGAATCGAAATACACTCTATACATGTGGGTTAACAAAGCAAACTCAGCTTTTGAAGGGGTCATTGAAAGTCTGATCCCTTTGAATCTAGTATAAATTGTATTCATAGCAGTCTGTAGGGCTGGATGTTCGTCAGATATAAGTAGATTGTCTTCGGCGTGGGACAGGTAACTTGCATCTATCTAGGGCGCAATTAGGTAAGGGAGAATGTGAAACATAGCGAATGAATTTTGTACCAATTTCTTCCATATCCAATATGACAAATTAGGAAAAGACTTGAAATTTCGCAAATTATTTGTAAACTAGTTCAAATATATATGCCAAACTATGCACAGGCACGAAAGTCGACCCTATGTTTTGAAACGTTTTCTCTGCATAGTTCAGTGCAGGATTATTTTAGTTTTTGAATGGATAATTTGGCAGTTGTTCTTTTTTGAAAAACGATTGACTTCAGCTTCTAATGGGGCTAATCTCTATTGGAACGAATGATATTCTAGTTTTTTACCAGCAGCAGTTTTTTCAATTTTGTTTTAAAGTTGTTAGCTTTTATAAAAATGGTAAAACTTACACCGAGGAATATTTTGTATGTAATATTGTTTCTTGTATTAAAAAATGAAATCAGACTTTCTCAAGCGCCAATAATTTAGTAAATAGATTTTTGAATGTGATTTAAATATTATTTTCGTTTGAAACATAGAAAAGACATTGAATTTGAAAATAATAACAATTTCTCTAAAACTTTGAGCATTAGAAAATGCTAAAAGAAAAATTTAATTCACAAACAAATGATAAAAAAAAATACGGATTTTACTTTTTAACTGCATGTAACTTTCAAGCATAAGCCACTGGACAGAATTAAGATTTTTCAAGGAAAAAAAGCTCGTATTTCTATCAGTCTCTAAAATTCTAGAGACTGAATTAGCAAAATCATGCAAATTTAGCTATTCTATGGGAATTTAGGTTTCCCATGATAAAATTGGAATATTTTCCAAATTGATAGGCTACGTATTTGGAACTTTTTTGACGCTTATTTGTTTTATGTTCGATTTTTTGACAACATATATATATATATATATATATATATATATATATATATATATATATATATATATATATATATATATATATATATATATTATTATAGGATATGTAGAAATACGTGCTATCATAGTTTGCAGCGGTAGCTGCAGCCTATTGAAAAACAAACCACGTCCCATAATAACCAAAAATTAAAAATACATTAAAAAAAGAACGATAAAGAAACTCGCTAGTAAGAAAACATTGCTATTTGTTCTTCACGAAAGGTAGCTATTATCTCAGTTATTTTTAATGGTGAAATATTATTTTGGAACAAATTTGGGTGAATTTCAAAAAATAGCCTAGAGTCCCTATAAAACAGTTCGATCGAACAAAAAGTTGATAATTGGAATCGCCATAGCCAAAAACCATACATTTTACAAGAAAAGGGAAACATATCTTTCGTAGCTAGATTTGCAGCTGGATTTGGGTTCCAGCTTCTTCGCTTTATCCCACGCTTTAGCTCGAAGTCTGTAGGCAAGAGTGTTGTACGTTCCAAAAAGTTTTCTGTTTTTTTGGTCTGAAATTTCAGGTTAGGTTCCAAAAAGTTTTCTTACTGCATGCAATGTACTTTGTAAGTAAAACTTTTTATAAAATATATAAAATAATATTATTTTTTAAAGGTGTCTCTTGAAGATCAGATTGTGCAAACTAATCCTGTCCTTGAAGCCTTTGGTAACGCTAAGACAGTGCGTAACGACAACTCTTCACGTTTTGTAAGTAACTTGAAACGTACTTTCTGGTGTATCCTTTGATAAGTGTGTGTAACTTGGATGTCAAATATTGATTGGCATTAATAATTACCTTATTGAATTACATATAATTAGACCTTATTGAATGCACAAAAAGAAAGAAAGAAAAGTAATGAAAAAAGAAATCTGAATTAAAGAAAAAGAAAAGACCTCTGTTAACTGTCAAAATTATGATAGTCAGAGTCATTGGTAATCATCTATGGCAGTGGTTTCCTACCGATTTTGGACCATGCTCCGCCTAGACATTTCTAAAATCCTGATGCCCTCGTGATATTTGAATTTTTTTCTTCAAAGTTTGACATGTATTCACCTGAAGGAAGCTTAAATGACCAATAACTCAGCATCTTCTGACGGATCGTCTTCTAGGCGTATTTTATACTAATGAAAAATATTGTCTGAATACAACGCCTTTTTTACAATGTATTGCGTCATTGCAGTACTATCATGTATCACTTTTGCTCTTTAAATGCATATGAATGTGACGTCATTCCCATGAACAATGCTTTTTTCAAAATTAAGGCTCTAAATTACAGTCAGCCGTCCTGCCCATGACCCACTAAAATATGCCCCACCCACCAGTGGAGCCGCGCCCCACGTCGGGAATCACGAATCTATTAAGAAGTCTACTGTTGAACCAATTGTCCAGTCATAATTCTTAATGCTATATTGAAGCTGCGCCCTAGTCTGACAGAACCTGTTCCTTCATTGACTTGATTATTGTTTGGTCCTGCTAGTGTGTATACATACAGTGTTTCAATCTAATCTGTTATGACGTAGTGGCTTTACAATGTGTGAGAAAAACTGTTATGAAAAACACGGCTTTGGAATTTAACTGCAAAACTAAAAATAATAATTGTGCGCTACATATAAAACTATTGTTTTACTGTTTCTTTGTAATTGATAAGCCCTCAAACTGTGTATCTATTTTTTCGAAAACAACCTTTTTCATATCGTGTGTCTTAATGTTTTCTGAAAATCTGATGACAAAAACTCTTCTGACCTATTTCTATCTGCCATTGTCTTCCGCTCATCGGTTTAGTTTCCTTGGTTCATCTTTCTTCTCCTTCTGCGTAGCGTTTTATCGCTAATTTTAGCGCAGATTCCCTCCGCAAATCAGGGATTTACAACAGATCCCTGCTTCGACAGCGACAAGCTCAACCGTGGTGACTAGCCATAGTACTGCAGACGCTCTCGTAATTGAAGGTTCTTTGATAATGAATCTACTTCTTTCTTTGATTTTCTCTGCCCTTGGCTCAAACTTGTCTTTGTTGCTACTTCAAGATCTCTGCCCATATTAACAAGTCTATCAGCAATAGAAGCTATGTCTTTTGCTACGCTAGAGCTCTATAGGGATTTTCCTTGTGATGAAACAAATTTCTCAGTCGTAGCCTTAGTCTCAGTGTCATTGTGCTTGATACTATTCTGCCGCTTAAAACAACTTCTGGTACTCAGGTAATCTACAAGGGACTACCCTATCTCTGTTTGTCTAGGTTAGGGTAAACCCACTCCCGATGAAAAGTATTATCTGTATGAACAGAAAGTTTCTTAGAAGACAATACCATTCCCTTAAAAAAAACGAAACTACTGTACCATGAAGAGCTGAAAAAAAAGAGTTTTCCGAGCTCCTCATCGAAAAGGCGAAATAAATTACCGAAAAGAACAATTTGAAGAAAAAAGATCATCTTTGCTTGTGTCGTACCTTTCACAATTGTTTGCCATACAGTGAAGCCTTGTACTTGTTCTTTTTGGTATTTCATTTTCTCATATCCTATATAGTTTCCCCCTTCAGAGGAGTGAGTTAATTTTTTTGCTCTTTTCGGCATATCGTGTTGTAGAATTTTCGCTTAGATGTGAGTGGTTGACTTTTTATTTTGTTTTTATTTTGATTTATTTTACTGTGTTTTTTATTTCTTATAATTTAGATTTGTTTTCATTTTTCTACTTAAATTTTTCCTTTCTTTCAATAAACATTTATATGAACAGTTATATCTGATCCGATATTTGTCATTATTTGCTTGTTATTAAATTTACAATGAACTAATGGGATTAAGACCTACTTTTTAAAACGCAAAAAATCCTTTCTTCCTCTGTAACCTTTTGTACTAGGTCATGGGGGAAGTTCCTTGGGTGATGGGAAAGTCAATTTTTTCAGAGAGGAGGAGGATGTTAAGAGGTTCAAAAATAGGTCGAACAAATTTTGTCTATGATCGGTTTGAAACTTACGTGCTGTACCATTCCCACAAATTTTTAGTTGGAGGGCACTGAATCTTTAAAATGGGCCAAAAACTGGTAGGAACGTATCAGGGGACCCTGAAATTGATCAATTTTTCTGAGTGATCAGTAACCTTTCTTCCTCTTTGGTAATAATCCCACTGATTTTTAACTCGTCTTAGGGTAAGTTTATTCGTATTCATTTCGACAATGGTGGAAAGCTATCTGGTGCTGACATTGAATCCTACCTATTGGAGAAAGCCCGTGTCATTTCTCAACAGGCGGCGGAGCGTTCTTACCACATGTTTTACCAAATCATGACGGGTGCTATACCAGGCGTTAAAGGTGAGTTCTTGAGGCTTTCAAAAATTTTGTTCAATGACAATCCGACCTGAGAAGTATCATTGAACCTGTCATTATCATACCCATCATTGGATTTCTTGTGGTCATCCGTCATTAGTTCTCTGTAAGGAAATATAGTGGGAATACAAGGAAATAGTAAGGTTGAAATAAGAAAGAAGTGTTAAAGCCTTATTGATCCCTTTTGTCCTTTTTAAATCTATCTAAGAATAGAACTTTTCAAGTTCGGGAACTAGTAAATCATGTGAATATACGTTTGAGTAAAGAGGTGATAATCTTGTGCTTTCGAAGATTTCAAAGAATTTATTTTAGCATCGGGGATGGGGTGGAATAAGGAAAAATTGCAATTTTGAATAACTGATTTTTTTTCGGGGGGGGGGGGATCCTCTGATTGAATGACAGGGAGAAAGATCACCCTTGCTATCTGTATGAATGAGGTAGTACTTGATTTGAAGATTAAAAGGCAGAATTTAATATCTTCTATGTTTTTATGAGTTAATTAAGCGGCTC
The DNA here is from genome assembly GCF_049724085.1 of Artemia sp. Qi Xiang Cuo. Taxonomy (NCBI): domain Eukaryota; kingdom Metazoa; phylum Arthropoda; class Branchiopoda; order Anostraca; family Artemiidae; genus Artemia; species Artemia sp. Qi Xiang Cuo. The sequence continues at coordinate 62,441,430 of NC_142796.1, forward strand.
TTGTTCAATCGGCTGTTTATCTATTTACAGGCTGTAGAAAGATTCTTTACCGCTTTTTTGTCATAAATTAGAGCCTCAAATTTCATTATGTTAATTGTAAGCCCTTCAGATCTCTTGAAAATTGAAAAAAGTAGTGGTTATTCTTTGGGAACCATGGCACAATGAAACGGGTTGTAGGACCATGACGCAATGAAACCTAGGACAAAAATCAAGGGGAGGGGGAGGACAATACCCACTGATTAAGGGAATCCCCCTTCCCAAGGGTACTTAAAGGAATCTCCTGTTAAATTTGATACATATTGACCGAATTTAGTCTGTGCTGTGAATGTTCTGGTTTCAAGGCTTTTATCGAATAATTTATCTACTGGTCAAAATTAGTTTGACTTGGATGAGTGAAAATATTGAAGTGGGATCCAAAATAGATATGTCTATACAGTCTCCCAATATGTTAGTACTAATACTGCTATTACTGAAAAGCCGAACCGCTTAATACAGCTGCGCACGCATCTCCAGACAGAATTTTCTAAAAAAAAATACAAGTTATCCTCTGATACTGATTTACCATTTCTGCAATTTCTAGGGAGTAACTTTTGATGAATAGACGAAAAAAAAGATATAAATAAGGAGGCCGCTCGTTGGTGATAAAATAATGAAATAATTTTTAGATTTACCTCATTAGCTACTTAAAGGAACATTTTAACTAAATTTGATTATTTGAACAATCTAGAGCAAGTGAGGTGATAGGAAGAGCATGTCTAAAATCATGGATGTTGAAAAATTTACCTCAATTGAAGTTAATATGTTTTGCTGCTGTAGCATAAAACCTACTATTATCTAGCCTCTACGTGTTCTCTCTTTAAAGAGGTGTTGCAGTTAGGAATCAATAGGATCGTTCATGATATGTCATGCCTAGGGCTAGGTTGCATACGAGTTTATTTTGCTCACTGTTAGAAACAAACTGGCTGTTTGATTCACTTTTGTTCTGGTTGCTCTCAATTTGCTACCCTAGCTTATTTTCATCTTTCAAGCCAATTAGAGTAAATCATCGCTTAGCGTGCGTGAATTCTTTCCATTCATGAGTATGACCACTTTGGACTATGGTTAAATTAGTTTCCTGGCGATATTGGTAAGCTAAGCAGCGGTATTTCGGTCAACGGTATAAAAAATATTTCAGACAAAGGATGGTATATTGTAGGTAAAAGTTGAAAAAATATGTATGAATTTTCAAATTTATTTACCGTAAACGAAAGAGTTATAATTTGAAAAGCATATTTAATCTTTCCATGACAGTTTTCTTCCTATTGAGAAATTTCACTGAATTTTGAAAGCTGAAAGCTAATTATATCCTTTTTCATTCGGTGAAAAAAATTCACCATTTAGGGATTTTGGTTTCTTTGACCGTATGTTTAAAATATTTAGATGTAAACAACTATAAAATTGTCATTTTTTCGGTTTTCTTACTTCGTTCCAATTGAGTCCTAGAAATTTGTCAAGCATTGTAAATTAGATACTGATTCAGCATGTTAAAAGTATGGGAGGGGAAAATTGTTCCATTTTGGTAGGTGTTAGAAGCTCTGGCATTAAGATCTACGCACATCTTTTCCCCAAAACGTTTTCTTTTGCTTGCTATATAATTTCAAGTATTGTTAAAGGAAATACTGGGTCAGCTTGTTAAAAGTATTGGAGGGGAAAATTGTGCCAGTTGGGTATGTGGTAGCACTGAGATCTACGTACATATTTGCCCAATCCTTTCCCTTTGCTTGCTATATGACTTTGATTAAATAGGAAAGATAGTAGTTCCCGAAAATAAATTATATACCCTAATTTTACAAGCTTAGCCTGTCGTGCTAGAAAAGTAACCGATATAACCTATTTTAAATTAGTAGAATATAGCTCCAACCAGAGGGCTGACTAAATAGAAACTGAAAAATAAGTGATTTGAAATGTAATTGCTGACCAACGTTTCTAAAAGTAAAATCAAGTTCCTTCATTTGGAGACATTGTGATTTCGTAAGAAATATGAATCACAAGGGATTGTACACCAGGAAATAACTGCATTACTTTAATTTTAAGACTGTTGATGGCAATATTCTACAATTAGATTTCTAGGCCAAATGTCCCAAACGCAGAGCATCCTACTGTGCAGTTGTGATACTTTTGTTCTTATAATGCCGAAATGCAATCTGATGTTGACTTTGGAATCGACAACTCATTTGCAATTTAATGTGGTATATTGTCCCGGGCCACTTGAGAGGAGGCAGGGGAGGTCCCTCTGAAAGATAAAGTTTCTCCGTGGTTCCTTGGGTCCGCGGAACCCCGCCAAAAATTCAGGCAATTGTTATTAAAATACGATAAAACGTACGATAAGTTTGCCAAACATATACTACATTTTTGAAACTGCGTACCCCCCCCCCCTCTTTTAGAAAGTAATTTGACCCCCTCCAGGGCTTGGAATGAAGTTGTGACCTATGGATTCTTTTTTCCTTCTATGTTTCTGACCCCTCCCCCAAATTTACCTACCGAAGAAAAATAAATTTGGGCCTCTTCATATACACGCATGCATGTATGTATGTATACTGAATGTGAAATATATTTATTTTTCTTTAAAGAAAAGAGTAAAACAGTTTCATGATCTTGGTAGTATTTTTGGGTGATAGAAAGGGTGTTTGGATAACTTTATGCGCATTTTGAATATAACATTGGCCAGAAATGACAATTCTGAAGACGTCGCCTAATTCAAATTTTGACTGTCCAAATTTTAAACAAATCTAAACCCACCCCCAAGATCTGGTTGTACTCCTGCCACAACTACTATCTATGTGAGTTGTTTTTTATTTTATTTATGTGTCTCAGTTAACATTTGTTTCACATACTTATAAATGTTTTTTTTCAGAGATGTGCAAACTATCGAACAACATTTATGATTATCATTTTGTGAGTCAAGGTAAAGTCACCGTCGCCAGTATTGATGACAGTGAGGAGTTTGTCATTACGGATGTAAGTTAACTTATGCTTTTATTTTGATAGCCATGCCGCTCGCTTTCTTTGAACCCTTTTATTTTCTCTGTTTGGTTTCTCTTCCCCTTTCTCTTCACCAAAAAGAGAAAGATAAATACATATATGTGTATATATATACCTCCTTACTTGGTGAATTTAATATATATATACATATATATATATATATATATATATATATATATATATATATATATATATATATATATATATATATATATATATATATATATATATATATATATATATATATATATATATATATATATATATATATATATATATATATATATATATATATATATATATATATATATATATATATATATATATATATATATATATATATATATATATATATATATATATATATATATATATATATATATATATATATATATATATATATATATATATATATATATATATATATATATATATATATATATATATATATATATATATATATATATATATATATATATATATATATAAACTTTGGAGTTCGCTATTTAATGTGCCCATTGGTCATCCCAGTGCTAAAGTATGACGAATTTTGTTTTATCCCCATAGAGAATGAATTACGAATTGAAACGCAAGATTGAAATAAATATTTATTGGAAGAGAAAGAGAGAGAGAAAAAAAACAGGAAGAAGAAGAAGGCACTGGAAATTGATGTGTAAAAAAAATCAAATAGCTCAGGAAGCATAATTTTTGGGGTTGGTTGACTATAAAGATTAGTGGTGGCTACCTACGATGTTCTTTTTGAAAGAATGGTCTGTGGCAGCCCTGTTTCAGGTTAAGTCAATACTGTCATTCTCTAGTTCTTGCTCACTTTGTGTTCCTAGTCTTTTTCCAAGCATCACAATTTGAATTTATGAATTTTATCCAACCTTTGCTTAAAGGAATCAGAATAGTGTTCATGGAATAGTTCCCTTAAGGAGGCTGTTCCAAATGAATTTCCAGTACTGAATAGAACCGTCTTCAAGTAACCTTTCCTAGGAATGTCCACCTGGAGGTAATCAGAGGGTGCTGTAATCTTAAAACCTAATAATGCTAGACTCAAAATGTGGATGAAATTATACCGAAGAGGTCAAAACGAGTTAAATTTCCCGTAGTCGTTAAGTTGAAACTTTGTATCAGAAGAATGTTTCAGATAATGATCATCTTAAATGCAGCATCTTTATATTTTGTTATTATTTCTTTCCATAAGTAATAACGTTAAATATAAATCAAATCTAGAATACGCGGCGCCCTCCTTCCAGACCACATTGAAAAGACGAATGGAGATCGCTCAAAATAGTGTTATTCAGTGTCTCGTATTATTTGCGCCAACCCTTGTGTACTTGATGCGTTGCTTAGATTACTTTTTAAGAAAAGACAATAACAGACAAATAAATAAAGGCGACATTTTGAAAACCTCTCTAATATAAGGTCTTTGTATAATTTCAACTTATGATGTTTTGTGATTGCAGGAAGCCTTTGACATCCTTGGGTTTACTCCTGAAGAAAAGGCAAATGTCTATAAGGTAGTTGCCACCGTTATGCACATGGGTGAAATGAAATTTAAACAAAGAGGTCGAGAAGAACAGGCGGAAGCAGATGGCACCGTGGTGAGTATATGCTTCTGAAAAATTTCCATTGGGTTTTATGCTCAGTTCAGAAGTAGTAGTAGCGTAGGTTATCAGCTGATAAAAACAGTAAAGAGTAAACGATGTAGTGCCATACGAAATAATAGGATTCTCTTGCTAATATTTGTGGATGCAGATGTGAGAATAGTTTGTTGATTATCAATGAGCGGATCAACAAAACTTCATGGGAACCTAGGGATTGTTTTGCAAACTTTTCAGTGAATAATGTCCTGTAATATGGGGGAAGATTGTGGGTAATCCATTCTGGTTAACATTTTATTTTTAGCTATTATTGAATATGACAAACTCAAAGAAAAGTAGCTGTCATTGTGTGCCAAAATTTTAATGTGAAAACGTGTCCCATGTTTTTTTTTTTTTTTTAAACCAGGTTTATTGACCAATAAATGGAAAAATGGCGTTTTCCCTTATGATCCATTTTCACAAGCAATTTGTTAATTATGAGAATACTGTTGTTAATCAAATGTATTTCTCTAGAACATATTGTTGATCAGCATCATCGCCAGGAAACCTATTACAAGAGAAGTTATTCCTTTTCTCGGAAGAGTCTCCTGGAGGCCACTTCGGTCTGCTTTTGCTTTATGATGATTTTAAATTTACAGGAGATGGAGGGGGGGGGGGGATTTCGATCATTTTCTCCAGAAACATAGTTTTTGAAATCGGAATGAGACATGAGATATGTGATATCCCTATATTGTTTACGTCAGCTCCCACTATAAATTTTCGTTTTGGTAATTTGATTTGTCACCTTCTTCCTCAAGGCGTCTCAAGACGACTTCTACTTCTTTGTCTTTTTCTTCATCTTCAAGAAAGAAATATTCTTTAGAAATAATCGAAAAATAGGAAGGAAAATGGTGAGCTGGACTTTTTATTACTCGAAAGTAACGACAGATAGAACCGTTCTTTCAGGCTAAGTAACCGTTTTACTGGCTGATAGACCGTTTTTCCAACGTGTCTAAGCCTGCCTTAGTTTTAGTTTGGAGCACCTCGGTTTACTTTTCACTCGTTTGCAGTTACACATGATGACATGATAGCAGAAGTACTGAAATTAAACTTTTACGAGGTCTGAGAAATATTAAGATTCCTCCGCCAATGTTGATTTTATAACACAAAAGGTACCAAGATGCACAAAACTTTGTGTATTTTGGCGTAGACATAAGTAATTATTTTATATCTCGTTTTACTCATTTTGTTGCCCATTTTATAAATATGTTTTGTAGTAACTAATGAGATTTCCGAAATCATGGTTTTATACTTATTGTTCATAGAAATTATTCCATTTTGATAAATTAAGGTTCCCAAAAAGTCAGTGTGTATTTGAAGGATTAAGTGTCTTTTTTTGAGTAGCCAAAAGTGAAATTGAAAAATGATAATGAATTGAAAATTAGAGAGGGTGGTTACAGAATGTTCCATAAAAATCGGAAATGGAAAAAAGCTCAATGATCCAACACCACCTCAGTAGTGAATCACTTTTTTTTGCTGATGAGGAATGCACTGTGAGGTAAAGTTTTAAATATTTAGGGAACATTCCTTCAATTTGATTCACTGTTTCACCGTGAATAGGTTCTAGGTTTTGCTAGGGCTAATTGTGTAAAGCTTATGGGTGGATTGGAGATACAAGTTTTGTTTGCCTCCCCATCCCTGTACCCTAAATACAAAACTTAAAGCTCCTGCCCTCTTCTTTCCAACACTTGCAATTTCAAATCGACCCCTCTCTTCCTAAGCTGCTTCCGAGATATCACATATACGCTGTTTTGATAATATGGAATAGTGTGTTAATGTTTGCCACTGGCCACTTTCTCAAGTTGAAATTCAAGGTCAATCTGGCTCCCAACACTCCCTGAAAGTTTCACCCTGAGCTCCCTAGCCGTCTTAGAAATATTGTAGGTATACCATTCTGATAACCTGGATACACTTTGTGTCTTTTGATTTACCCTACTACTTAACCATAGGTTGATTCTAAATACTATAGAAACTTATTGTAAAACAAAAAATTGCTTAGGTGGATATGAAAAAATAATTTAGTCCCTCCCTCAAGGAAGTCTCTTTCTTTCCTGAACACTACCTGAAAGTTTCAAATAGATTACCGTCAAACATATTGTCTTTAATGTCTGGTAGCTCTCCAAGTGAAAATCCCAGGTCCACGTGGCTTTTCCAAAACCCCCTGCAAGTTTCAATTTGAGTCCTCAAAATGCTAATCCTGCCTGTTTTTTTTTCCATTAAAATTAGAATATTCTTAAAATAAATAATTAACTTAAAATAAATAAACTTAAAATAGTTTTATCTGTGACAGAGACATAGCTAGGGTTTTCAGAGCCCGGGGACAATGTCGCTTTCTATGCCACCCTCCCACCATCAATAACACAATTTGAGGAAACAAAACTTAGTTTATATTTTAAAAAAAAAAAAAACTCAGCTAGGCGCCGTCTCAGAGGCTGTGCCCGGGAACAGCTGTCCACCTCACCCCCTAGCTACGCCACTATTTTGTGATAAAATGTGATAAAACTCGTAAATATAAAAGATTCTTCACTGACATGTCGTACGGCTCTCATTTCATTTTTTGATCGTACCCTATGCCTCCTAAATATATGAATTTAGTTAACCTTAGCATCTAGTTATTCATCGGCTATGTAGGGAGGAAGGATGTACATACTGGATTACAATTGCAGACATTTTGTCTCAAAATCCGTAGTTAAGCAATAATGTCCTGTTAATCTTAACCAGACTAGAGGAATTATATTTTTGAATTTTACAGACTTAATTGGTTAATTTTTATCTCTTAGGAAGGCGAAAACGCTGCTTTTAACGCTGGTGTCGACGGTCAACAACTTTACATGAACTTCTTAAAACCGAGGATTAAAGTCGGTAACGAGTATGTAACCCAAGGTCGTAATAAAGATCAGGTATGTCCCTTTCCTCTTCTTCTTTAATTGGAGGAGCTGTAAATATAAACTGGAGCAAGTCAATGTCAATATGACACTGCTAGAAAAGTATGCGCAAATATAGAATAGCCCATAGATGATGGGAAACCCCATGGAAGTGGGAGTTTTGCGTTTTAACGTTTGACCTTACAACAAATTTATCCTACTGCTATATATATATATATATATATATATATATATATATATATATATATATATATATATATATATATATATATATATATATATATATATATATATATATATTTATATTTATATATATATATATATATATATATATATATATATATATATATATATATATATATATATATATATATATATATATATATATATATATATATATATATATATATATATATATATATATATATATATATATATATATATATATATATATATATATATATATATATATATATATATATATATATATATATATATATATATATATATACACATATATATACATATATATATATATATATATATATATATATATATATATATATATATATATATATATATATATATATATATATATATATATGTATATATATATATATATATATATATATATATATATATATATATATATATATATATATATCACTATCACTCTCACTCTCACTCTCACTCTCACTACGCTCATACTCACTCAAATATATATACATATATATATATATATATATTGAATTTTATCTAATTCAAAGTAAATAATGATTTTAAACATAAATAAAATAAATTTACAATAATAACGTTTGAGCTTTTTTTTTTCCTGTCAGGAAAAGTAGCAAGGTGTTGTCGATTAGAATTTCTTTTGCTAAGCAAGGGTCGGTCAGTGTTCATTCAGAGTTCATGGTTAATAGACCTGTTTTGGATTCAAACCTATTGCGAAGAATAATATCAAGGCAGACGAAAAAAATAGCTCTCTCTTGGATTATTAACTAACCCGTGTGGGAAGTTTATGTTTAATGAACTTATTGTACTTTTATTCAGCGCTCTTTGCCTAACCATCACATGTACTTCGCGTGTGTTGGTTTAAATTATTGCTTTGAAGTGAATTTATAACGAGATGAGCGTTTCCGAGCTTTTGTATTCACCACTGTTGAACTTCGTTTTTGAAAATTTAAGTGGTGTTGATGAAGCCGTTATTTTACGGAAAGGAGTGGACTTTTTTAAAGATTTGAGACCTGTTAAGTCAGAGAAAGCGAAGCTATGGAGTTTTGTGAATAGAAACCACCCCCCTGTCAGCAGGGGCACTAACGCGACTCTCAGTCACCTGCAAGATATTATCGACTTTATGAAGAAATGTGAGACCGATTGAAAACAGCTCCCTTTTTTTGTCATCAAAAGGACAACAAATGTCCCTCTTATCTCTTCAACAGCGTTTACAAACGTCACAGCCAAACTTATGAGCCCTGAGCAAGCGACTTCGCTAGTATCCACCAGGATGGATACGTGCAACTGAACTGATTAACCAACTTGCTGCGTGTGATACGCATGCTACAAATTTTACCTCTAATCTTCTGTTTGAGCTTCGTGGTCTGCTAAAGCGGAAATCGGTAAAAGACTCAATTTCTGGTCATCAGCTAGTGGCTGACTAAAGTGCGACCAACTAAGAAGCGGCGGACGGTGAATATTGAGAAATATGAAACGGAGGTTTTCCGCAAATCAGCAAAGGAAGCTCTACCCGGTTCTCGTGTGAAAATTTTATCTAAAAAGCACACTAGTGTTATTCGAGAAGTCTTGTCTGATGTTAACCTTGAAATGCTACGGAACCATTTTAGCATAATCGGGTCTAGTTAATTTGGAACAAGCAAATCGGTTAAGCTTGAATTTGCAGACACGATTACAAAGGGGTCATTTCTGCGAAACAGTGTGAATATTCGGTATGAAACTTCCATGTTTAATAGTTCAAGCCATCTCCAAAGTGTTGTTTCAAATGTTACTCCCCAGGAAATCCGGAAAGTGCATGTGCTGGTAGTATTCCTAATTTCACTCATTGTTCTAGACCGTATTTATCGATGACAAGTAATCGTTGTATGGAATCTCTTAAATATGCCAACTATGGAGGATATCATCCGTCTTAGAGTCTACAGCGTCCTGTGATTAAGAATGTCACCGATGAGGTCTATTCTCAGAAATGAATCCAGACATAAGTATAGTCTCATCTAATAATATTGGAACGAAAGGCAAGTACTTTTTTTTTATTGATGATCTTTATACTAATTACAACGTTGTTTGTCTCCAAGAATACCTACTGACCGCCTTTAATGAAAATTTTCTGAGACGAATCAGTAATCACGTTGTTTTTGTGCGTCCAGTAAAAATTACCTGTGGCAATCCTCTTGGCGGCTTATCTAGTGCTTTTCAGAAAAATATTTCTGTTATAAGTCCAGTGATTTTCCGATCAGATGATACTTTTCTTGCGGTGTGTCTTGGTATTATTATATTAATTAATCTATATCTGCCATATATTGATCCTTCCATTCGTTCACTTCAGAATTCCTCTTGTGCTTGCAAGGTCTTAAATCTTTAATTCAAAAAATATTGGATAATGGGTTGTATTTTGTTGTTGCTGCTGATTTTGATACCGATCTGTTTTCTGATAATTTAAGGAATGGTCAGCTTTTTGATTCTCTCCCGGCAAATAAAATTGTTCGGAAGTCCCATGAATATGCGTATATTCACCATTCAGGTAGTAAACCAGACGTTGATCACGTTATTTGTTCTACAGCTGTTGTCTGCTCGCCAGTTACGGTTCATTTTGACGAGCAAGATCTTGATCACCTTCCGCTGTCTTTTTGTTTATCAAAGTCTTTTGTTTGTTCTGGGAGTGTATCTAAGAGTCGTGGTGTACGTTCTAATTGATTTTATAAGACTGATTGGAATGTTGCGAATTTTTCTGTTTATCTTATAACATTGGCTTCACTTCTAAGTAAAATTCATGTTTCGTATCAGCTTTTGTAGTGCTGTCAGAATTTTGTTTTTGCTAAATATGAAAAGGACCGATATTATCATTGTATCCTCTCTGCTATGAAAGAAGCTGAAAAAATTTCTGTCCCAGTAAAGTTAATCCAAAAGAATACTCAAAAGCCTCTTTAGTCAATTGACACCAACCTTAAGACTTGTAAAAATAATCCTAAATTTTGGCTATATATCTGGACTGATTGTGGTCGGCCTAGCTTTGGTAATGTTTTTCTTATTAATCCGAAAACAAAATGTAAAGTTTAAGAAACATCTAAAAAGTGCCTGATACCGTGGGCTTCATTTTCAATCTTCACGAAAAGACTCGAGGAATGTAATTAATTCAAGTCAAACAGACGATTCTGATGTAAGTAATAATGCTATTCCACCTAGTTCTTGTCATGCGTATTATTTGAAGATACTCTCCGTTTTGAATTGTTCTGTTCATGGAAATCTTGGCGAAGCGTTTCTTCAAATAGTCCCTAGATTTCTAAATCACCACTTCATTCTGCCTATATCACGTTTTGAAGTTATGAATGTTTTGAATCATCTTAAGTCGAAATCTATTGATACTGATTGTATCTCTAAAAAGCATCTAACTCCCCAATGTGCTAAACTTGTGTCACATCTTGTGCTTTTGTTTCAGATTTGCTTGGCATCTTCTGTCGTCCCGGAAAGCGATTGGTTTGGCAGCATGACTTCAATTTTAAAAAGAGGTAAACTGCCTACAGATTGCTCTTCTTACCGTCCAGTATCTGTTTTTTGCAATATTAGCAAGGTCTTCGAGTATTCTTTTACCTAATATAACTCAAAATATTTCTTTCTTTGGTGAAAATCAACTTGGTTTCAGACCTGGTGTGGGGTGCCAACATGCTAATCGTGCCCTTTCTTCTATTCTACTTTCTAATTCTTCTAAGAGTAAAAGCGTATATCTCTGTACACTTGATATATTAATGGCTTTTGATTCTGTTGTTCATAATCAGCTTTTCTTTTCTTTGGTTTTTTTTTAGGATAATTTTTCGTTTATTTACCTTCTGCGGTTTTAGTATTCTAATGCTTCTCTCCACCCGAAATATTCTCCAGAAACACCTATCCATGTGCTTCGCGGAGTTAGACAGGAAGATGTTTTATCCCCAACCCATGTCAAAGTGTGTATTTCTATTGTTCAGGAAAAGGTTTCAGGCATTCTTTTTTCTGGTTGTATTGGTACTTTCTACATTACTTATGCTGAGGATATTCTCCAGATTAGTTGTACTTAGTCAGTCCTTTATGTGATGGCTTCCTTAGTTTCTCAGCCTTTCCTAAATATTGGTCTATCCATGAATCTTGACAAGGGTGAATTCTTATCTTATAATCTGTTTTCGTCTACTTCACTGGTATGTAATGAATTTTCTGTACTTTCTGTCTCTTCCTTTCGGTGGCTTGGTATTACTGTTTCTAATTCTCTAGCTCTCTTTCGTAAACAGATTGTTGCTGACTCAGTAAGTAAAATTCAGTTCAGTTATTCAAAAATTGTAGCAAACCGTGGAAAATATAACAGAAGAGCTCTTGGGCGCTTATTTTCGACTTTTCTGATCATTCTGTGCTTTATTTTTCGGGTGTTCATTCTGTTCTTAAGCTAAAGGATTTAAAAAAGATTAAAGTTACATATTTCAAATTTTGCAAATTTCTTCTTTCTCTGCCGCCATGGACTAGAAATCGGTATCTAGTTAAACATTTCTATGTTACGGATGTAACTCAAAAGCTCGGTGACCTACACAAAAATTCTTATGCTGATACATTTTGTAATATTGGCCCTGACCATCGTATTCTACAGATGTTTTCTTGAGTTAATTTAATTTCTCGTGTTTGTTGAAGTACTTTTTTGCTTTCCTTTTGTATTATTATATTTATACTCCACTTGTACGGCTTGTTGTCTTGTAGTTGTGCGTAATAAATGATTGATTGATTGATAGGCCATTTGAAATAACAGAAAAAAAATATGATGAATGGCGGAAAATCTCCAAGATATGATTTCTGATGCAATAGAATAATTTTAATCTCAGGTTGTATTGGATGTGATAGGTGCAAAAAATGTTGTAGTTCCGCTGTTAAAGTTGAAGAACTAGATAAATTTAAACGAACCATAAATTGAATTGAAATTTGTATTTTAATTTATGGTCAAAATTTCAATAGATGCTGCCTTAATTTTCTGAATATTGCCTCATTCTGTTTTGAAATTTGTTTTATGGATTATAAAAGAATCAAAACTGGGATAGCCTGCTGAACCTTGGCTAGTTAAAAGAAAGGAGAAAAGGGCACTTATTGTGCTCTTAGCAAAAATAAGCCTTTTATCTTTAGTCTAATTTTTAGCAAAGGTAAGAAAAATAGAAATAGGTTCAGTTAATATTTGCATTCAATTTTTTATAATTAATTCTAAGTTTTTGTCGGTTCGAGCTATTTCTAACTTCACGAAAGGTCCTTGATCAACATGGAGTGAGAGGAGGTGCACCCCTGAATTTGAAGGAGAAATAGCAAGAGGAGGTTTATTTTCTCAGAGCCAGACTGGAGTTTCCTCTTCTCTCAGTTTGCTACGCTCTTTAAATAAGCTTGAATATGGCTTAGTTAAAAATGACATTCAAAAGGAATCCACCGGGTCAAGATAGTTGCAAAACTCAGCTACTGTATTACCTACTATTGTACCTACTCAGACTCAAAATAGATAATAATATTTCCTTAAATAGGGATTTTGGGGAGTTATCACTAAATGCCTTATACACAAATTCAATTAAAAACGATTCAACAAAACATACTAAAAAAACAGTTGACAATAACACTGAACCAGTTACATAAAGACGACCGGGGTGAGCCGCCAAAAAGGGAAGGTTAGCATTGAAAGCCTGTCCTTAAGTGTTTTGTTTCTCTTTAATGAATTTCCTTATTTCACCTCACTTTATCGACCAGTCCCGGTTGAACTTGGTTAAAGTAATGATGCTGGGACTCTTTTAAAAATTATAGTTAGTTTCACTGGTCGTATTTCAATGTAAGTTTCTTTTATATATTTATGTTTTGCTGAGGACGGCCCTCAGACACAGGGTCTAAATATTCATCCAAATATAAAATTCCACTATCTTACGGAAAAAAAAAATCCCTATTGTTGTTGTTGTTGTTTATATCTGAAGGCCTACACTAGGAGGGGGATAGGAGAGCCTTTTTAAGACTAGTCTAATGCTGCGAGGAAAAGTACGAAAATTCTGCATGTGCCCTATTGCAAATCTATCGATTTAGGATCGCCAATTCTTTATTTCAATGTTTAGGTGGTCTGTGTATAAATGATTCCGTTTTTCCTCTGTTATTTAATTTCATTACTAATTCAAATGTTGCCTGTTTTCTTTTCCCATAAAAAGAGGGTACGCTCTGCTCAATTTGTATTAATAACTTATTCTTCTCCTTCTTGATTGAATTTTATTTGATTCACTCTCCCTTTTGCAGTGTAATAACTCCATTGGTGCCATGGCGAAGGCTATCTATGACAGAACTTTCAAGGCCCTTGTGAAGAAATGTAACGAGACTCTTGAAACTGGTCAGAAACGTATTTACTTTATCGGGGTTCTTGATATTGCTGGCTTTGAAATTTTTGACGTGAGTATGGCAACAATGATTAATTTGTTTTCTTACTTATTGTGCTTCTTTTATATGCATATATATTTTTGTCTCTTGAATAATTTTCATTTCTGGTATTGATTTCATTTTGTTGTCTTAGTCATTGAAATTTAATGCTTACTTTCATTATTAATAATGTTGCTAGAAACATATTACTTATTATTTTTTTTTTCAATTAATATTTTTGAAACCTTCATGTATATATTTTTCTTAATCTTGGTTATTTTATTGAACTAATTTTTTATATTTAGATAAGAATTATTATCCATTTAGTTGTTTATATTCCTTATAATTAAAGATAGCTTTCTTTTCATTTTCTGGCTTTAATACCATTTTTGGTAATTTTTTTTACTCTGGAGAGTTCAGGCCTTTAGGCCCCTCCTTATCCTTATGAAATCTGAAGAATTTTAATATTTCCCCATATTATCCGTTGGATTGCAAAATTATTTTGTTTTTGTGCCTTTTAAATCTGCCGCGGACCCCTCCCCCTCTGAAATGTTAAAAATAGATTCTTGTGTACGTCCCTGTTTGGATTGCTCGATATTAAAGCGAGTCAAATAGTTGAACATCGATTTTTTTCTGTGCAATCATGAACTATATTATTGTTGCTACAAAGGATGAAAAAGTTAGTTATCATAGATGGCAGAATAATTTTTTATTAAGTATTTTGTATAATTCACTGTTAATCTAAATATCCTTTAAAGATCCTACATAACCCTGTCTAAGAAAAATAAAATTAGAATTCTATTCAGCCCTAAGTTGTAAAGAATGTGGTTGAAATTTTTCTTCAAATTAACAGGAGATCCAAAATTATATTTAATTTCGATGTTCTGCATTAATTGAATGCACTAATTAATTGTAATCCTACCTTTAAAAATACTTTCAATAAATAACGCCCTCCCCCAGATGGTTTTGAATAAAATTTCAGCTACGCCCTTTGTTTTCGGCCTAATAAGGGACGTACTTACAGAGAAGAGAAATTTGGGTAAGGTACAATACCCATTTCCAAAGAATTCTAATATAAAAAAGTTCTATAATGCATCCAAGAACCTTCTTTTTCGCTCATTGTGCAAATGAAGCAATAAAAACAAAGAAAGAATAGAGCTAGTTTAAGACAGTAGAACGGGAAAAGAAAAAAACAAACTTCCAAATATACTCGATAATACTCGACAATCCTCATAAGCGGTCGAGCTACTGAACCAGTAATATAAAACACTTTAAAATTAACTTCGATGAAGCGAATGCTAAGGCTATGAATATTAAACTGACTGTGGGAAACCGGAGGACGTCGGTGCTTGCTCCGTTCCTCCACTCTTCGGCCCTATGTTGCATTCCCTTGAAGAGGCCAAGGCTTAAATGAACCATTTGAAACTTTTAGATTTATTTTTTATTTTTGTTTTGTTTATAATAAGGGGGATTTCATTTATTATTTTTGAAGTGTATTGTGTATTAACCATGGCCCAGTAGGGCTTTTAGTGTTAAAAAATCATATCATATAAGAGTCAAGTTTCATAAGAATTACACAATTGAATATTTTTTATCATATCCTGTAAGGCAACTCAACGGTTGACTTTTCAAATAGTTTAAAAATGTACGAACTTTTTCTAGAAATTTGCGAATTTATGTTTTATCAGCGACATCTTAAAAAGGCATTGTGGTCTTTGCAGTTATTTTACTTTTTAATAAAAGAAGTGATAAACAACTTCAAAATTGATACTCCGAACTGCGTATTTTGTGTTATTTGATGACTTTTCTGACTAAAAAAGAAGTAAATAGAAGTAATTTGAATCCTTCCTACAAACGATATTTTCAGCTTTAGTTCTCCCTTCTAACCCCCCCCCCCCCACACACACACACACACACAGTTTTCTCGATTTTATTCATGGACATTATATGTAGAAAACGTATGTCTTTGTATTAAATCTTTATATGAAGTCTCTCAACTCCTTTGAAGTTTATAAGGGCTGACATGTTTATACTTTTTAGTTCAACGGATTTGAGCAACTCTGTATTAACTTCACTAATGAGAAACTCCAGCAATTCTTCAACCACCACATGTTCGTTCTTGAACAAGAGGAATATAAACGTGAAGGTATTGAATGGACGTTTATCGATTTCGGTATGGATTTGCAGGCCTGTATTGAACTTATTGAAAAGGTAATGCATCTTGCTATATTACTATCTCTTTAAACGATCAATAATTGTGTATTTATTTATTTAGGTATTTTTTCTCGAAAACGGCTCCATATTTCTTCGGGAAAACTGGTATCTTGGGATTTTGTGGCCTAAAAAAAAAAACGATTTAGTCAGAAGTTTGATAAAATTTGTTAAGAGTCTTTATTTTGGAAAAAAAAGATTCATGTGAGTGACGTCATACTGATGAATACATTCGAAAAGCATAAATATGTCATATTTCCCTCAGTAGTGGTTGTATCGTTTATAGTGTCTATGATGCTGGCAAAATTACAGAAGAAACATGATTGACAAGAAAAATCATATGATTGACATCGTATTTATGAGTAAGTTTCAAGAGAATGAATTACATCATTCCCCCCCCCCCCAGGAGTGAACGTATCGTTTGTATATCTATGACGCTTGCAACATTACAAAAGGAACATTGCTAAGTTTTAAATACCAATATGTGATTTGTCTATTTACAAAAGGCGTTTTAAGTAGTTTCATAATGTGTAGATGACAAATGAACAACCAGACCATCAAACGTGACAAGACCAATCCGAGCAGCTATGGTAATGATAAGCGAGAATGAAGAACAAAGATATACATTCAGAATACTTTCGTCAGCGACAATTACAACGAGCCAAAACAAAAGTGAAGAACACAGAAATATTTGGTTACAATACATGCGACAACAAGGAGTAGAATGAAGTAAAAGTGAATGTGAAGAACAAAGAAATATGCGGCTAAAAGATAAGCCACAGCTAGAACAAAGAAACATGCGGGCAAAAGATAAGCGGCAGAGAGAATTACAAGCGATATCGAGAATGCGAGTATCAGACAATGTCAAAAATGAGGTTGCAACTAAAAAATTGTGCTGCTAGAAGGAAAAGAACCGCAAAAACCGGAACAATTCGGAAATGGCAGTCACCATGAAAGAAATACTACGATTAAAGAACAATGCCATCACAATCTTCGACGCCAACAAAATTGGGCACAAAACCCAGTAGAAACCTAAAAAGATGCCACAAATAACGCAACTGTTGATTACAAGTCATTGGGACTCTTCAACGCTATGTGTATTCTCTGGGAAGCCCTCCATTTTTAAACGCAGTTTCACCTGGAAGCATTCTCCTTCTATACTTTTATATATATATATTATGTATATATATATACTTTATATATATATATATATATATGTATATATATATATATATATATATATATATATATATATATATATATATATATATATATATATATATATATATATATATATATATATATATATATATATATATATATATATATATATTTTTATATATATATATATATATATATATATATATATATATATATATATATATATATATATATATATATATATATATATATATATATATTATATATATATATATATATATATATATATATATATATATATATATATATATATATATATATATATATATATATATATATATATATAGTATATTATAAATACAGTTTTTTGTAGTTTTTGTTTTAGAAATGTAAATTTTTTCCAGAGATTGCAAGAAAGAAAATATTGAGAAACACCGCCTAGAGCTAAGTTAATTTCATTAAACTGAGGTTGCTATTCACTTTTAGTTCATCTTTGGCGCCAGGGCGAAAAGAGATCATTAAACCTCACAGGTATATGTGTTTTCTACGCATGCAACCTCTGTGAATTTCTGGGCTTTTAAAAACTGGATTGGTTTCCCAGAGTTACTATTTGCATTCTAAGCCAGTAAAAAAAAAAAAGTTTTTGTGTCACCCAATTTTTCACAAGCAGTCCCTCTGTTTATGTGTGCTTCATGTTTCGCTTTAAATTTGAGGAGCATTTTAAAACTTGGGAAAAACATACGAAGCAATTAAAGACTTAGAAGCTGCATAACGGTCTTTTTCGGAAAAACCTTTTATGTTATGTTAATGGTTTCCATGAAAAATGATAGTTAGGGTCCTTTGATTTTTTTTGGGAGGGTGATTTCTTTTAGAAATTCAGCCCCAGTAGACCTACCATTCTAAATATCAGAGGCTCTGATTTTATTTTGACATGATTTTTTGTATTTTCAGCCGCTTGGTGTGATTTCGATCATGGAAGAAGAATCTATGTTTCCAAAAGCAACGGATAAAACATTTGAAGAGAAACTCATAAACAATCATTTGGGCAAATCTAACAACTTTGTTAAGCCTAAACCACCCAAGCCTGGTTGCCAAGCGGCCCATTTTGCCATTGTTCACTACGCTGGCACAGTAAGTGTTCTTTCGTTGTGGTTTCTTCAAACCTATTCAATTTATGGTTCACATCTTGTAAAAGGTTTCTACATTAGCCTTGCATTAAATGTACTTAAAAGTTTTACCCAACAAAGCTTGCATTGCTTGCACAATAACGAATACGTTCACATTTGAAAGACTGAGACGTTGTATCTATTTTTGCCGATACAGGGAAACCTTTTGTTGCTTTATAATCAGGTGACTTTTGTAAATAATACATAGTCTAGGTCTAGGTTAGGTAATCTATGTAAGTTCAGGTTGGGTAAACTTATATAACTGGGTGTGGTTGTATCAAACTGTTATAAATAATACAAATGATGTATGTGAAAGTTTTTCCTTCTTATGCTAATTAGCTTCTAAACGTGATCATGATGTGTGTCTCTCTTTATCAGTAAAAAAAACTCGTTTATATTTTGTGGCCTTCCCTCAGGTACTAAATACCTTCGGAGTACTTGGCACTGGATTCATTTTGGCCTTTTTTAAGTTTATTTAAAGTTTTGTTGAACATTTTTCACTGCTATATGTATCTTGATGATCTGACTGTCAAACCCTTATGATTTTCTGACGGTGCTTTCGAATAATTAATCGAAATCAAAAATAATCTTAAAAGATTGTATTAAGGTTTTTATAGGTTAGAATTAAAAAGTTAAACATTAGTTAAAAGGTTTAGCCAAAACAAAGTAGTTAAATGTCTTTTTCTGATCTTTACTCTCCAAAGGAAAGGGGTTTTCATATGTCCCTTTGCTTGTAAAGATGGTATGTCATGGCTTGTTATGTCGAGGCTTGTCATGGCTATTTGTCTGGGCTTTCTATGTCATGGCTTGTCATGTATGGCCTGTCAGATTTTGGTGATTTTGCTCTTCTAATGTTCTTCATATTCTAAATTATCCCAAGGAAGAGAAAATATTGAAACTTTAGGTTTGCTTTAAAATCTCTTAAAATCTGCGCTTTACAGTAGCCTTGTCAGTTTTTATGCCTTGTCAGCTTTCAGATTTCCTTTTTCTTACAATTTTAGTTTTCACTCTAACTTGTTCCAAGAAGAAAAAATTCTAACCAGTGTCTGGTTCATAATCTTTAGAACGGTCCTTATTCCAACTTTATTGTAAACTCACTTGCCAATCTGCGCTCGGTGTAGCCTTGTAAGCTTGTATAGCTTTTCGCATTTCATTTTTTTACATTTTTAGTTTTGCTTCTTGAAAATTTCTAAGAAGAATAAAAAAAAAAATAATTTGTAATCTTATAAATACTTAGTACTTTTGCTTTATCTTAAAATCACTTTAAAGTCTAAACTAAGAACGGTCTTGTAAACTTATATCGTTTTCAGCTTACCTTGGTTTTTATACATTTTTATTCCATTGTTTGGTTTTTACTCTGTAGTTAATGTTTCACACCTGTTTTAAAAGAAAGAAAAACTGTTCAGTTTCTGGTGAAAAGTCATAGAAATATTTTATATTTGAGTTTTATTATACACCTCCTCCTTTTCGAAAACTGTCAGTGTATCACTGACATTTTCAGTTATTTGATCTGTATGACAAGAAGCAAAATTGTAAATATAAAAGACTAGAGAATCAAAAATTAAGACTGCAGAATCAAGCTGATTCAAAGTAAAAAATTGCTATCAGAATCTAGCGACCAGTTTTTATTATAATGATATTCTTCTACAGTAATTCACCCAATTTTAGGAGGGTGGAATGCGATTTTGAATATTTAGGTATAGGGGGGTAAATTTTTCATTATTTTAAATGTTTTCAATGAAGACATTAAAAAAGCATTTCAGTGAAAATGCTAATTTTTTCTTCAAAATATAGGGAGGGGGCAGAAAACATAGGGGATACAGGCCCTCCCCCTCCCCAAATTGGCATCACTGGTGCGTGATATGTGGCATTTCTTGCCAAAATAAGATGCAAAGTCTACCTTTTTAACTCAGTGTGCTCTGTCAGGCATAAATGTAGTTTTTTTCAGGGGGGGGGGGCAATAACAATAAAAAATCATTTCATAATGTGAATAAGAAGCCCTCAGAAATTTGATCAAATTCAGTACTTTTTTGGAACGAGGGCAAATTCCTTCTTCTTTGGTAATCCCTGTGCTCTTTCAACGAGCCTAGCCTGTTTTCGTGGGTCTTATTTTGTGCTTGAGATACCTTGAAGATCCTTCCACAGTTTTTGTATCTTCTATTTTTCATTCGTAGAAATTTCAGTACGGTGTAAACTACAGTGTTACGTTGGGCATTCACTTTTTTTCTGGATGTTATCTTTTGTCTTTTAATTCATGCAGGGTAAATATTTCCTATCTACCCTCCTTCTTCCCAGTGCAAGCAGGTATATTGACCATTTTTTCAAAGGTATCATACATTACAATATTTTGTAATTTTCGATTATGTAATCGAATTATTTACATTGTTTGGTATGTTTGCCATCTTCTTAAAGGTACCCTACAATATTACTGGATGGCTTGAGAAGAACAAGGATCCGCTTAATGACACTGTTGTTGATCAACTAAAGAAGGCTTCTAACAAACTCGTGGTTGATATCTTCGCTGATCATCCTGGACAATCTGGTGGGGCTGAGCCAGCTGGAGGCAAAGGTGATGTATTTTCAATCCTATGTTTTATTGTTACAGGAAAATAGTTTGTTTTCGTGGAATATCAGAGCAAGTATTCAAGTTTGTGACTTGATAAAATGTTGTTAATTAAAAAAAAAGAGAATTACCCTCAATTTGACGATTAAAGTGATGGTCTTGGGACTAGCCAGAAAAACGTGAAATAGAAGTTTATAAAACAGTTAAAAACTTTAGTTATTTTTAGAGCCCAAAGAGTTTAAATATAATATTGATGATTTTTTTGAAAGCTTGAAAACGATAAACCCTTCTAAATCAGATGGAAAATAGAAAAGAAGGGAATGGCTTAACATTCTGATGTAGGTGGGAACAAATCATCATCATCAACAAATTATCATTGAAGCTTCTGATCATATTTCCCGCAAGTTAATTTTTCATGTTGCCATCTACCATTCTTGCACCTGCCTTATAACTAAAGAGGCAAAGGTATAGTAATTTATATATTTCAATGTAAACGGAAACTTAAAACTTATGATTATAAATTAATATATTGAGTACCTAATAGGTGGATTAATTAAAGTGATCTGAATATTTTACCATATAGCGACTGACCAATAATAACCAATAAGGAGAATAGAAGAGACAAAGAGATAAATAACGTAAAAATAAAGTAAAAATGCCGAGCAAATATAACGAACATTATGGCACAGTTGTCTATCAATCGTTAATTCCCTGTGCAAAGTATTTACTAATTTTCTCACAATTTTTAAGTGCTCATTACTTTTTCTTGAAGGTAATTAAGCTTCCATTCTAGAGAAAAACCCCTCTCTGGTTCTTTAAATTGTTCCAGCGCTCTTCCTCTTTTATTGCTATACCATGTAATGATGAAAATGATACCCTTGTGGCATATCATCTTTATATTCTTCCATGTCTTTTCCAGTTTTTTCCCTTGTCACAAATAATTATGATAATATATAATTAATTATGATACCACAGAAGAAAATATATAGGACTGCTGGTATATGAGGCTCATGTTTTAAGCACCCATGTGCAATGATGGATGTAAATGACAGAGTTGACATCATTAGTTTAACCCTAAAATAAAATCCTCAAAACGAGACTTCCCAATTTGTTTAAAGTATAACTTTCTCTTTGAGCTGAACAAATTTTGAGCTAATTGTCTATTCAAAGAATAATTTCTTATTTAGTAAATTCAGTATGCCTCATATGCCTTATTTATGGCCATTACTACTTTTAAATTTGATTCCAAGGTGCAAGCTCCATCGTAACTAGACTTTACTAAAAAAAAGACATAGAAATGATTAAAAACGCTTTTTTCAGGAAACTTTCTATTCTTGGTAGATAGTAAACACTCACGATATGAATGTTGTAAGGATTGGTCTTAATCCAAATGTCCCCAATAAAATAATGAACATGAATGTGAAGAGTAAGACATAAATTAGTTTTAAATTTTCTTCTAAAATATTTCGTAAACCCTAAAGGTTTGAACTTACCATATACAGTATTTACAATATTTAATTAAATATTCATTCTCGGTAAATATTAAACGTTTTTGCATATATCTTCTGTTTTGAGCACTATGTTGCTCAAAATTCATAATTCGAAATGCAAATTGACTAGGACTTATATGAGCCAAACTTTTCAAAATTCAAATTTTCTACCAAATTGCTTTTCAATTATAAACTTGGTAATCATAACATAATATAGAGAATCAGATATATTTAGAAAGCTACTGCTTGGTTTTCTTATTAGCAGACTTTAGGATACAATTTCGTCTTTTCTTAGAGCAAATGATTTCAGTGATCCACAAAAATAATATTTATAAAATTACATTATTATGGATCGCCAGTAAATTGAGTCGTATAATTCCTCACCCAGTTTTCTCTGTATATTTTTTTTTACTCTTTGCAAATAAAAAACGAATCCTAATAAAAGTTCATTATGGCTGACCTAACAAGTTTTTGAAGTCTAATAAATAGAGAAAGTGTTAACCTAACCTGACCTGACTTTTGAGTACCAACACACTTTCTATTTTCAGCTACTTCCAATGGGCTTCCAAGCCACCTAGTACGATAAGACACTTATTTTGCTAAAATTTTAATAAAAGCTACATATAATAATTTTTTTTATTATTAAATAAATAATCAACATTATAATCAATAATCATTATAAATATTATACTCAATAATCAACAGTATTTTTATTGAAACTAAAATTATGTTATTTCAACGTTGGATGTATATATTTCCATGATTAATAAATGTTGTCGCTCAGTTCGAGACTTGGCTTAAAAATGTGTTTGAGAACTATCCTCTACGGGCGATAGATGTGGCTTTACCTATTGCAAAGTCTTTGTTTTTAAACCAAGGGTATTGACACTTCATGTTTCATAAAGCCTTTTTAATATCTGATTTCTGTTGGGATTGTTACATATGTTTCAGGCCTTTTTTAATAATTATTTTTTGGTAGGAGGTGTTTATTTTTTACTTTACTTTCTGAATTATTGAATTTTTGATTCAGGTGGAGCTGGGGCGAAGCGAGCTAAGGGTTCTGGTTTCCAGACTGTATCTGCACTGTACAGGGTAAACTATGATACGATGCACTGAAAGCATGTTGCTTTCAATTTACTGCTTTTCACACACATGCCATTTTATCTGAGCTAAGACTATACCCAGAGATGAAGTAGTGAGGGAGGGGCTCAGTCCTGCAGACATGTTTAAAACCCTGATTTTCTTACAAATGTCTCTTTCTTGTTATATTAAAAGGCACAGTTTGGCAAATTTCGAAATGTATTGAACCGAGCACCCCTCACTGAAGTCAAAAGTCTCCGGGGTTTGATTTTTGTCTTTGCTGGTCAAAATTAAAAGGGCTGTCATGGCTTGTGATCCATTTGACAT
Organism: Artemia sp. Qi Xiang Cuo; assembly: GCF_049724085.1. Lineage (NCBI taxonomy): Eukaryota > Metazoa > Arthropoda > Branchiopoda > Anostraca > Artemiidae > Artemia > Artemia sp. Qi Xiang Cuo. The sequence continues at coordinate 62,465,592 of NC_142796.1, forward strand.
TAATAGTACTAAAGAACATAGTGACACACGATTCTGTTTTAAAAAATCAAATCGTGATTAGTTTGAAATAAAACTAGGCGGGGCGGGGGTTCTTCGCCCCTCACCTCCCATGAATTATTTAGATTTAGAAGATATTCTATAATTTATTTTATTTTCCAGTAATTCAGTTTTTTTCTGATCTGTTTTGTGATCAAAATAGATTTTGATCACCTCCCATTTATCTTCGAATTCCCCACCTCCCATTGATCTTCGAATTGGCTGAAATCTACTCCTCGTCCTTCAACTGACCAATCAAATTCCTTGATTATAAATTTATCATATCACAAGCCCTTTTAGGTTTGACTTGGTCATTACCTGTTGATAATTTAATTGCTTTTTGTAGCAGAATTTCTTTGCTGAGCTTCAGTGCTTATTCTTCAGTCTTAGCGCTCATTTATTTTAAATGCTTTTTTCTCAATTTTAGCCTCTAAAGCTCGGCTTTGGCGTTTAATAGTGCCATTCAGCTAACTAATATATTTTAAAAAATATCACTGCTATATTTTTCATTTTCTTATTAACAAATGGGTCACAAAAACACAACATTTAAATCTCCATGTAATATTAACAAAACAAAAATATACCATATAAAAGTTCATTTAACTATTCTTGGAAGCCACTGTGTAACAGCTTTCTGCCATTGGTGTAATAGAAGAGCTATGTACAAGAGTTTTAAGCTTTAAAGCTTGGCTTTGGCTTTTAATTATGCTATTCAACTTCCAGGACCGTTTCTTTGTATTCCAGCCTTTGTATGACAGCTGTCGGCCACTGATATAACAGCTCATAGAATAGCTATGTGCAAGAATTTTGGGCTTCAAGGCCCAACCTTGGCTTTGAATTGTGATGTTCAACTAATTAATAATTTTCTAAATATACCATTGCTATACTAATCCATGTGACAGTTCGTGGAAGACGCTGTGAGGCAGCTGTCTTGTACTGATATAATAGCTCAGAAAAGAGCTAGATACTATAACTTTTTTTTTTTTTTTTAAATAGATCTGATTTGAAAAACAGATCTGGGTTAGTTTGTCTTAAATTATTGGTGTTAGTATTCCATTGAGTGCGTCGTTACGTATTCCCAAAAGGAAACACCAAAAAATGATTTTGCAAAGCAGCGATTTATATATTTTTAAACCATATGTACACATAATCTATTGGCTTTTTTTCTGCTGTCCCGATCGATGTGTAACTTATTTGTTATCATTCTTTGTTAGCTTGGGGAAACAAGCTATTCTAATTCAAACTTAGTGGAGAGATAGGTTTGGAAGGAAGTACAAATCTCGTACAACCTTCACAAAAATTCCCACAGCCAACACGGAATTATTCCGGTGGATAATACCACGTGAAAAATCTCTCCCGGGGAAAATCTTCTCAACAGAAAAATATCCAGAGAATTCCAACCCCACTGAAAATTTCTCCCAGACAATTTCTCCGGAAAATCTTTTGATGTAAAATTGAGTCGGCAAAGAGGCGAATTCTGGTAAATTCCTCCCGTGTAAAACTTCCCCTTGAAAGCTCACTCCCACAAACCTCCCTCCCAACGGAGAATTCTCTCCGTATAAATCCCCCAGCATTTGTTTTAGAATCACCAGGAATAAAGGTCCGTATGAATTCGCAATAATGCTACGAAAATTTTGGCTGAAATTTTCGATGCAGATATATCTGTAGCATATTTTTCCGTGGAAATTTGGCAGTGGGTTTTTGCTCTGGAAATATTTGTGGAGGTTATACGAAATTTTTACTTGCTTCCACCTCTACGTTTCGCTAATTTGAGTTAGAATAGGTAAATTCCCAAAACAAATGATAATTTTTACAACTTGGATGTCAAAAACAGATATAAGAAAGACTCACTGGAGGTATTTCGGATCTTACACAGTAGTATGTTACTTGATACAACGTATATAGATCGGTACATGATTCATACATACATACATACTATATATATATATATATATATATATATATATATATATATATATATATATATATATAAATATATATATATATATATATATATATATATATATATATATATATATATATATATATATATATATATATATATATATATATATATATATTGAATGACGGTGAATTTCAGAAAGGATTGTGATGGTGAAAATTTTATATTTCATTTTTATTTTCGTTTATGAATCATTGAATTTTTAATTCAGGCGGAGCTGGGGCAAAGCGAGCTAAGGGTTCTGCTTTCCAGACTGTATCGGCACTGTACAGGGTAAACTATGATGCGACATATCGAAAGCATGTTGTTTTCATTTGCTGCTTTTTTCACACACTTATGCCATCTTATCATAGTTCTTATTATACCCAGAAATGAAGTAATGAGAGGAGCTCAGTTCTGCAATTATTTTGGAAATCTCGATATGCTTAAGAATGTCTATTTTTCTTCGTGAATGCTGCACTTTGTGAAAGCGTGAGAGCGGCATAGTTTGGTGAATTTTAAACATATTTAAGTGAGCTCCCCTCATTGAAGTGAAACGTCTCCTGGGTTTTATTTTATGTGAGTTGTTCAAAAATAAAAGGGCTGTCGTGGTGTATAATTCATTTGGCATTAATAGTTTTATTGCTTACAAAAGCCTATGCTGGAGCATGGTTCTACTGCCTAAATCAAATTGTGATTTACATTACGTAACCTGGTTTGCACCCCCCCCCCCAACTTTCGTGATTTTTAAGATCTCCTACAATTTCTTATATTTTACAGATAATTCATGTTTCTTTCTGGTCGATCTAATTTATATCGATTGATCGATCAAATCCCTTGATTATAAATTTATATCCCATCACAAGTCCTTTTAGATTTGACTAAGTCATTGACTGTTTATATTTTAATTGCTTTTTATAATAGAACTTCTTTGTTTAGCAATTTACGTGCTTATTCTTCAGTTTTACTGCTCATTTAATTTAAATGCTTCTTTTTTACTTTTAGCCTCTAAAGCTCAGCTTTGGCTTTTAATAGTGCTATTTACCTAATTAATATATTTTTAAGAATACCACTTCTATAATAGCCCATGTAACGGTTTGTGGAAGTCATTGTGTGACAGCTGTCTGCCAATTATATAATCACTCATAGAAGAGCTACGTGCAAGAAGGTTTTAAGTCACGAGAATATTAATTAAGTTCTTATTTTTCAAAATCGATCTCGGTTAGTTTTTCTTAAATTATTGGTCTTGGCATTCGATTGGGCGCTGGTCTAGTGGTGAAAGTCTTTACAAATTCCCAAACGAAAACCCTTTTCGCAGCGAAAACATTTGAAGCATTGGTTTTTTTGTGGGATTGGCAGGAACTTTTGCTGTGGGAATTTTGGTGGAGTTCGTGTAAGATTTGTGGGTGCATTCACCCCAATGTCGGTGCTAAGATAAAACTAGAATTGGGGTAATTCTACCAAGGAATGAGAGTTTTTGCTATCCACTTTGGATGTCAAAAACTGAAATATATATTGAATATGTTACAGGTAATTATTTGGTAAAAAAAAAACAAAAAAAAAAAAACTGTTTTCCTTTTATAGTAATTGAGATAAATGAGCACTTGAACAAGGTCTTGACCTTACAAACTTTCACTAGAAATACTTTCCCACTATATACAGACCGGAAATGCCTGAATGAGCTTAAAATCTTATTTCTTAAATTATAGTAAAAAGTTTATCTATTCTCTATGGGATCCCAAGGTCCATAGAAATGTTCTAGAGATTCCATGGGAAAGAGGGAGGTAGGATAAAACCGCTAGAGCTAGGATGAGAAAGTATGACTGAGATGGGTTCAGAAAATGGGATTTACGTACTTGTTGCACGCAACTCTTCAATTGTCCTTTCTTGTGTATCAAGAGGTCTTTTTATCGTTTTGCTGTAGCCATACAAAGAAGACAGACCTCTTTAAAATTCCTTCAGATATGAGACTTGCTGGAGGGCTTCACAAGCTTTATGCTTTTGCTTTCTCATTCACAATTTTACCCTCTCAAGATAAAACATGCTACCTCTATACTGTTTCTATTTTATTCTCTTGGTTAAATTTTGTGTCAAGCCTTATCTTGGCTGAAAATGTTGTTGACAATCCAAAAATTTTCTCAATTTATTGGAAAAGGCATTTTTTAAAAAGCTATTTAATAAAGAAGAGCCCTTCATGGGTAGATTTCGCCGCAATATTGCGTCAACATTGAACATAATGTTCAGTTTACATTATCGCGGTCTCTCTCTTTTTCTTTACTATATAGAGTTGACTGGATACGGTCAGGCTAATTTGCGGGACAAAATGCACTTAGACTATCCAAGTATAATCAACGCGATTCTGGTGAATTTACTCCCACATATGAAATGAAATACTTTAATAAAAAGAAGAAGAGCAGGAAGATCAACTGGATTATTATTTTCTTAAGGCCTATTTTATATCTAAAGTCTGTTTTATATTTAAAAATGCTGTCGAATCCTAATTCCACCTTATGATATTTTACGATATTTTCGTTTAGACATAATTAATTGTAAATACATATATAGGTTTCTTTTTAGACATTACGGTTATTTTCAACTAAAAAAATAAATATTCAGGAAATGTCGAATGTACATCAGTTAAATAAGGATTAAACAGAACATAGCTGATTCCTTGGTAACTTATCTTCATCTAGCTGATCATCAAATATATTTTACCAGAATTGCTTCGGATCTAGTGTTACCCTGAAATGTTTTATCTTGAAAGAGTTGCTTAGTATGCATTCTAATTAGCTTCTAAGTCACACACTTGGCGTTATAATTCGCTTTTATATGCCATATTTTGTGTTATAATTCGCTTTTAAGTCACACTCTTCGGCTAATTTCTGACAGTAGGTGATCAATTTTGCTAATTGAAAACGACCAAATAACGCTGCTACTTCAACTACAACAGATATGTCACTATGTCTTTGTCGCTTCTCAGCCTATGAATATATATCTAAAATAGAATGACAATAGTATATATTTGGTAGTTTGTAAATAAGAAGAATTTATTTACTTAAAAAAAGATTTTGCCGACCGAAATCGGAACTTTTGAACTAACGTGAATCACATATTTGCCAACAATAAGGTAAATTTTTAGCGATGCGAAATGCGGTTGCCGAAGTGAAATTCGCCTCCTGTCAGAACTTAGTTTCTGCGTTATAATTTGCTTTTCTTTGTTCTAACCTTTTCTTCCTCCATCAGGTGGCAAGAGAACCAAGGGTGGCGGATTTGCAACTGTTTCATCGTCGTATAGAGTATGATTTTTAAATATCGGTATTTAACTATCCTGGCTCACAGATTCAGCAAATACTATTAATTTAATTGTAAATTAAATCAACTCTAAATTCTGTTTCACATAATGAGCTGTTTTTTTTTTGTTTTTTTTACGTTGCGGTTCTTTTGATGGAATCTAGAGAAAACATATTTGATTTGTAATTATTTGTCTGTCCATACAGTTCAGTTGGTAGCTTGATTGTCATTGTTTATTTGGTCATTAACAATGGTGAATTAACTTAAATGAAAATTGAAAGTCATCTATTAACGTAAATGATTCTATTTATGAAATTGAATCATGGCCTGTGCTTAATATTTATCTGTCTTATATTTTTTATAAATATACTATTTCTTCTGAATGAAAAAATATTTTAAACTTATTGATTTGCTATTTGTAACGAATCATACAATTATTCAATTTATTTACCTTTAAATCGCAACTCAGTTGAATATTAATGATAGTTATACCTTTACGGAGAGAGAGAGAGAGGGAGAGTGGTCCAGTATCAGTGAAAGAACCCATGAGACTATTCTGAAAACCATAAACCTGTGGCCTAAAAGTACACTTATTTGGTGTTTTAACTCCACTCCATTAAACTCTTTTCCGCCCCTACTCCCATCTTAAAGCGTGGTCCTGTATATACTTAAGGCAATATTCATTATTATTTTTTAACATGAATTGTAATTTATTAGTGATTAGAATATCATTATTGACATGCTACAGCACCTAACTAAGTTTCTTATTGATTTAAATCACCAAAAGATTCATTATTTTTCTAGTCCGGTATTGTTAAGCGTCTTTAAGGAAACTCCCTGACGCCTTATTACCTGTAAATTCTTGTCTATTATTATAATTTATGTAAAATTTCTGAAGATTCTGTGAGCCTGGATAGCCAATAGCATGGTCCCTATGATTTTAATTTTCTTTCGAAGATGGTAAGCATGGTAAAATTTGAAAGCCTTTCACCTTGGCTGCGTTTCATACTTAATTCTCAACTGCTACCAAATAACTCGGCCTAACTCTTGTAAGGGTATGAACAAATACCTGGTTTACCTCCTTTTATCCGGAACGCCGAAGGGATAAAATTAGTGGTGATGGGAGATAAAAATCTGGGATGCTGAAAACAGAAATTAAACATATTGAGATTAAAATGTATACAAAAGCTATCTATACTTGTACTAATAATCTTACATCCAACATTGTTCTAAGCATCATACCTGGGCCATATTATGGCCACACTTGTGGGTAAAATCAAAATTTACGATTACAGCGCTGATTATGTATCTCTTTCAACACTTTTTGAGTTGAACAAGATTCAAGTTTCCAACTTAACGTTTATGACCAATGAGAGTGAAGATTCAAGGCATAATTTTTAAATTGAAAAAAGATGGAAGCTGTGAACAACAGTTTTCCTATCTGCAAGGTGAATCTGGTAAAAGATGCAAAGGCATAGTCTTAGTAGGTCATAAATTGGTATTTGTTGGAAACAAACCTGTTTTGACACAAGCTTTTTTAATCAATTTCTTACCAGTTTATTTGCGTGTCTCTCTAGCACGTGTTTCGTGGCGCTAAAATCAAGAACAAACACTTTAATATTTTTTTTTTATTGACAAGTACGATTATGGTGTGGCTCGGGCATCATTCTCTAATGATGTATCTTGTTGGTACCTTAGTATTGTCTCTGCCGATAATCAACTTATTCTGACTAACTTTCCAATATAGAAGGTTTACTAATATTACTAAAAACTCGTTGCTGCTAAAAGCTATGCGAAATAAACACAGCGAGAAGCCGTGCAGTTTCTTGGATATATTGGTCTCAAGGGTCACTACTCCTCACAAGAGAAGACCCTATGAAAGGGAGGTTTGAAACATGGTCCCCAAAATTTCCTGGCGTGCCTTGATTTACTGTGCTGCCAGTCAGGGGCATGCGTAGAGAGCGGAGGGGCTTTGGACCTGGACTCTTTCTAAAACCCTAAATTATTCTAGAATTTCTGTGCACTTTGTTATTTAAATTATAAAATAATATTTCCTTTATAGTTATTAACACCCCCCCTCCCCCAACCGAAAAGATTCTGTGTACGTAGCTGCTGTCAGTAAATAATAATCCTTAAGTAATAGGGTCAGTCCGAGTCAACTCTATCGTGTAATTTTCATTCTTCCAAAGATTTTTTGCTCTTTACTCCTGAGTTCATACTAGGCTTCTGTAATGGTACAGAATTATTTAAAGTAACTTAGAGTTAAGTTTGAAACGCATCCCTTATGAAGATTTGTTTGTCCTGAAGAATGTTCACCAAATACTTTCTCCATTGGTTTTCTGAAACACTTTTTAAGTCAATGCTATCTTTGCAATAGGCTTTGCTTAGCTAAGCGTTTAACCATGCAGAGCAAGAAATTGTTATCGATTTCCTATCTACTAAACTTTTAATTTTGTAAATGTCATTTAGTCTAAACTTCTAATATTTTCAATCAAATCTGTTTTTAGAGTTTAGTATTTTTAAATTTAATAACTATTGATCAACTACTATCTTACTTTTTTTACTTTGATTTAGAGCCACCTTATTCACAGTAAGTTAAGTAGTCAAGATTAGTAATCCGACTCAACATTGTTGTGTCAAGTTTGGTGCTAGAAATGAAGCAAAATTTTTATTGATTATTACAATTCAAATATCCCCCAAAACTAACTTACTTTAAAAGAATTTAAAATCAAAATAATTTGGCTTAATTATTGTTTTTTAAAGGAACTAAAACATGTGTATTCAATGTTATGTTGGTTACTGGATTGAGCATGTCTGTGTTATCCTGCATCTTAATGATATAGTTGGATGGTTGTTTCTTTCTTTTTTTTCGTTTTTCATAGTCTACTCAGAATCAAAGGGTCTATCTCATATTATCATATTTTAAAATGAGAGCAAAAATAACGATTTTGAGCTTTTCACTGCCGCAGTTTTTGTTCGAGGACCTAAATTTAGAAAAAAAATACATGTAATATAATGTTTGAATTCCAGCTCTATTCTTTGATTTGCTGCCTAGACGCAAATTGAAGCGTCTGGCTTCAACTTGATGTATGGTAAAGATAATGAATACGGCATTGCATTTTACAATCCCTACCGGCGGTGCTTATCTCCATTTCATGACCTTTCAGCCTGGAAGTGTAATGGGGGGCTGGGGCCAGCCATCCAGTACTGTCGCATACCCTTCCTGTTTACCTTTCCCAGATTTGACCTGGTACCCATTTAGAGCTACATCATACTTGCTGTATGACGCATAAAAATATGTTAAGTAGCGTTCACATGCATTTCTAGATAGACTTCCATGCTTAAACTTGAGTGTCTTGGTAGGAACGTGCTCCTGAATGTATTTCTATTAGACATGCATGTGAACGCTACTTTAAAGGACGGACGATAAAGACGGTGACAAAACAGCTTTCTGATGGGCAGAAATTGAAATCCTAGACGCAGAGTTCCAAACTCTAGACCCGGGTAGTTAGGTGTAACTTATTTCAGCCAAGCACTGGATTTTGCCTTTGAACAAGAGCTTTCTAAACGCAATGTCTTACCAGACTCGTGTTGGGCTATGAGGGTCTTGTTGGACATCAATGTTAACGCCGCTTTTGGTAGTCGTCGAGCAAGCTCTTCCAAGAGTAACTGATTTTTAAATTCAGGCTCCATCTCCCAAGAAGTAAATACACCTCCATATGAGGTCAGTGAGTACATGCCTCCCTCCTCCAAAAAACAAAACATAAACAACGAAATAATGAGCGCAAAAACTCATTTTAGAGGTGCAAGCTTTGGTTCTGGGATTGACATCATGAACCAATTTGTTCTTCTTTTCCTCTAACCTACAGATATTAATTATTTACTAACATGCACTCTTTTTAGGCTATTTTCCTTTTTTATTTAATGGATTTTTCCCCATTTTTGATGATTGCCTTTAATATGAGTTGCTTGTTTTTACTCAATATCTTACTTTGCTTGTTATGAACTATTGTTATCTAATCCTTCAGCCCTTTTTTCTTTTTTTCAACTGATGTTTCAATGTTATTATTTTTTGTCTTAATTTTCCGAGTCTTTTGCAGAATTTGAGCAGATTTGAGACGTAGTTTAGCTATTTATTTATTATTACTAAAAAAGAAAACAAAATTGCTATATTAGTAAAAGTAAATGGAATTTATAGGAAAATCATGAAACAATCATAATAATCTTGTGATGGTTTCAGAGGGGCCGGGTGTCTAGTAAAATGGTAGTAAATCTTGGCAAATGAGCTAAAATAGTTACGTTACAATTGAATGAGCATGTCGTCGTTTTCTTGTATATTTTTATCATTAGGTTAGTTTCAAACCTCTTTATAAAAAGCATGGAGTTTTACATATTATTTGCCTGTTTATTGCCCATTTCTTGGTAAATTATAAGTGTAAGTGTTTCTTGAGTTATTATTATTATGATTTAATTTTTTGAATTTCTGTCGGCTATATAATTTGTATTTTCGAAGGCTTTTAGGAAGCCATTAAACTTAATTTTCGTGTTAAACACATTACAATTTGTTTCAGTAAAATGAATTCCAAAATTTATTGGTGAATTTGGTTTAAGTAAAACCTCTAGAATATTTAAATCTTTATTAAGCGCTATTGTGCTGCCTATGATTTAATGTGCTGCCAATTTATATCGAAGCAATTGCTTTTGATTAATAATTTATATTTTCAAATCCAGAGAGTATAAAGTAACTTCTAACTATAGTAGCATCTAACTATAAAATAACTTTATCTAACTAGATAAAGTAACTTCTAACTATAGTAAGTTAAATCAATTAATATGATCGAAATTGTAGATTTTTTTATGAACCAATTTAATTATTAATTTATCTATTTTCAACAAGTTGTTCCTATATTTTCTATCACTCTTATTCAGCATTTTAACTGGAAGAAAACTGATGTACAAAAAAGTGGATAATGGCTGATACTTGATCCGTCCCTGCGGATCAAAGATGGATCAAACAAACACGGCTCTCTCATAGAATTATTGTCGCTATGTATGATGGCTATTTTGTTTAAAGGACTCTCATTCTCGGTCGCAGTTCAACTTTAAAAAGCCTTAAAATATGGGGAAAATAGACATTGTGTAAATGTCTGAAATGACCATGGCTTACGTTAAAGATTATGTTATGCTTAAAAGATAGCATTCAAAAAAATATGGACTCAAGAGGGGTACAACATTTTCTCCTTAAGATTGAAATATTCTAATCTATTCATTTCGATTTAAGATAAATACATATGTTGCAGTCAAACTTTAAGAAGCACTAAGATATAGTGGAAATAGTCATTATAAAAATGTGTAAGTGAACTATGTGCCTGCGTTAAAGTTTCCATTTTATTTTAGAAAAACTTCAGAAGCAACATGGGGTCTAAAAGGGGTATACTATTTACCTCTTTTAGTTGCTATTTTTTTTTTTATATTAATTTCTACTAAAATGCATTTATCAGTTACAATCCAACCTTAGGAAGTTCTAAGATAAATGGATTGAGTAAAAGTAAAATTATTTAAGAGAAGGTTTATGTTATAGGTTGAATTATATTAGAAAAAGGGATACGGATTTCAAAAGGGATACAGCAGCGGAAACATAATTCAAACCCAGTATCCAACGCGAAACGGGAAAAAATTCTGAGAAGTGCTTCTCTAAATATGTGGAATAAAACTATAGCACAAAACTATGTAAAACAAAGCTTTTTATTTTAGTTAAATGCAAAGTAAAAATAGACATAATTATTTTAAGGAGCGATGGGGGTGATGGGCATATCCCCCACTCCTAGTTCAATATAAATAAATATATCGAAATATTCTGTGAACTAAATATATTTCTGGTGTTTTATATCTACTGGCATAATAGTATAAAAATATATTGTGTTAAATTTTATTTGGAACTGTGACTATCCATACCCAAAGAATTAATGCCGATGATTTAATGAGTTTTATTTCAGATATTAAAGGTAAAACAATAATAAACGCATTCAAGTCTTTGACATGAGAAAAATAAATAATGTAAAATAAACAAATTATTTTCATTTGTTCGTTTTATATATTTAGTTTACTTTGTATTCATTTTCTTCTTTTAATTGAGCTATTTATCAACCGCATAATCTAATGAAATATTGTGCTATTTGTGATTTAGGAGCAATTGAACAACCTGATGACTACGTTGAGAAGCACTCATCCTCATTTTATTCGTTGTATCATCCCCAACGAAACCAAGAGTCCAGGTATGAGTCACCCATTCTTTAAAGATGTCCTTTTAGAATATCAGTGCATTCCGTTCACTAATATAATTTGGTTCACTAATATAATTTATATTTTTGTTTACTTGTTGAAAATTGTACAATTGATTGTAGTGGGACCAATTTGGGAAGCACTAATACTGGTTTTATATGCTATGTGATTCCTTACGCAACTAGGGGTATGAGTTAAATCCTATTAAGAATTTGGTGCTATTTCTGAGTTTATCTCACTTCCTCTTTTCGTAATAAAGTTTAATAATATAAAAGTTTTTGCTTGAGTGAAAAAGGATCATCTATGCCATGGGATTGGGGGATTGGTTAGCAAAACTCAGAAGGTTAGAATAGATTGATAAAAATCCTCTGAGTCTTTTGTTACAAAAGTGGACGACTTACATTGTGTTTATACCTCAGAGACGTACCTAGTGGGGAGGGGCTCAGCCCTTCCCCCAATCCTAAATTTCCTTGAATTTCTGGGCATTTCTTATTAAGCTTATCGAATATCATTTTTATTGTTGCACTTCCACAATTATGTTTTGTTTTTGCCTCCCACCCCCGAAAAAAATCATGGATAGGTGCCTGGACCCCTTGTTCACTTTATCACTAAGCCCTCAACTGTGGGCACATATTTGAAATTTTGGATTTGTTTATGATTGGTTAAAAATTACTTAAAGGTTTTCAATTTTTAGCGACTTTTCAATAAATCAAATTGAAATACTTTAAACCCAGTTTTACCAACAAGTAAGGGAAATTGACTATAAAGCAAAAACAAATTCATACCATGGACTGTAATTTTGTCCCTTGAGTGAGCGAGAAAGACAATTAAAGCTCGAATTATAATTTCAAATCAAACTTGTGATTTGATTTAGGAATTGATCAAACAAAAATTACTGAGTGATAAAATTTTTCAAAGCACCAAGGACACTAAAATAAAAACTGTTTTGCTCTCTAGACCCATCTTTAGTCCTATTCATTCCTGGAAACCATTATTTTCTTATAAAGATTTTTATTTTGGTTGCTTCAAAGTTATCGAATCGCATAATCAAATCAGCAAAACTGATTAGTCAAATTTGACAGTACTTTTTTTCAGTAAAAATTTAAACATTGACAGTATGCTGAATCCTAAAGACTACTGTGCCTTCAGAAGAAAGTTACATTTTTTTAAGGTGTTCGGTGCCATATATTTTAGCATATTTTTGATGGTTTTTCGTCATTTTTTTAGCTGTGCCCTCCCCCTGCTACCAGAAACTGCACCTATATGGTTGTGTAAATTTTCACGTACTCAACTCAGAAAAATATTATTTAATTTTCACTTTCCTTGGTACGATAACAGTTTTTCAGCGATTATTATTAAAATATATGAAAAGAAATTTATCATGTATTAAAAAAAAACTGGTTTTATAAGAAAATATATTATAATTTTGATTTTGACCTTTGTTGTGTACCAAAAAAAAAAAAAATATATAATGAAAAGCTCCGATCTTCAGCCTAATTCAAATTGTCCCATTAAAAAAAAAATATTAAAAAATTTCAATCCCTGTTTCTTAGTGACTGAGAATGTGTTTACTTTATTAGATTTTTGTCCACCCATTTCACTCCTCCCCCTTCACTTGCTATTAATCCTCACTAGGTTATGTTGTAACCGTTTTTTTCTGTTTATCTTCTTTAAAAATACTCATATTCATTTATACTCCTCCACTTTAGTCGTTAGGTGTTAGAAAGCCCATTGGAAAGGAGGTGAATGTTCATGGCCACTTTTCGTTTTACTATTATTCTTCTTCTTCTGAAAGATATTCAGTTTTACTCCTCCACTTTAGGTGTCATTGACTCTCACTTGGTTATGCACCAGTTGACCTGTAACGGTGTACTTGAAGGTATCCGTATTTGCCGTAAAGGTTTCCCCAACAGGATGGTGTACTCTGATTTCAAACATAGGTAAGTATCCTACCCGAAGTGTATTGTCATAAATACTCACGAGGGTGCGAAATGTAGTGTGCGCTTTTGACACTGGTGGATAGATTTGCCGCAATCAAAATTTAATTATCTGATTCAACTGTCATAAGATTTAATTCCTTTGTGTTTTTCTTGCTGAAAAAAATAATAAAAAAAAATTAAAGTAAACGGTTATCTACAAATATACCAAAACTAAAATATAGAAGCAAAAATTAAACCGGCTGCTTTACCTTACCTAAAATTCATTTCTTTGATTTTTCAGCTGGAAACAGAATAAAAAGACGAAAACATAAAGCAAACGGTTATCTCCAAATATACCAAAACTAGAAAAAGAAGCAAAATTTAGTCAGCTGATTTACCTCATCAGAAAACTTTTACTTGGGTTTTTCAGCTAAAAGCACGAGCAAAATGTAAGCGGTTACCTCCAAATATACCTCAAAAACAGAACAGAAGATCTTTACTTGATCCTAGGAGAAATTTTCTATTTTCAATGTTTCAGCTACGATGTGCCCAACAGTAAGTTGAAACCCCCTTGCCCATCCCTAAGGGGAAAATTTTGGTGTTAATACTCCCTCCCTAACACTTAACATCTGGGTACGCCCCTCTCAGTAGTTACATTTACTACTCCCATTTGTCTCCTAGTTAATAATTATATCTTGTACATAGAGGAAGCTCTCCTACGTTAAAAAAGGAGAATGCATTCTTTGTTTACACTTATAAGTATTTAAAAATTTGGAAGTTATTTATACAAATGATGTATGACATTTATTATATACTTTGTCTATCTAACAAAACAACAAACTTATTTTGTATTTTTTCAATATAACAATTTTACTTACTTAGCATTTCATCTTGTTGTCTAAGGGAACCGTAGAAAACTTGAAATTTGTCTATATAAAAACAAAGAGAGTACAGCAAAAAATGTCTTAAGAAAAGAATGCAACAATATACTGTGACATATTTAACTCTCAAATTGTATTTAAGTGTCAATTGTAAACTTCTAATTCTCTGTATACTCCAAGCTTTCCTTAATTGAACATATTGAGCACACAATAATAGTATAGCTGATAATTTATTAGATTTTTGGTAACAATATGATTATGTAAACTCTAAAAATTAGTTATTTTGGAGTTATTATTTTATTTTTAATTCGTTTTTGGTAAAATTAAACTAAAATGTTGTTTAAAGTCAGGGATTCATGGGTTTCAGTTTTGATCCCGAGGTAACCTCGATTTTTTTTTTCGCGCGTCTTTTCTTTATAGCCAATCGAAGGTTGAAATAAAACTGTCCTCTTATTTTAATGATGATCCTTTTTCAGCATTAGTTTTAATTTCCGTATGTTCTTATACATTAATCAATTTTTGTTTTAAAATCGCCTCCTTCAATGTAAAAATAATAATAACGAAAGGGGGTATTAGGAATCGTGTCTCCCTCCCCTCAAAAAGGGATAGATATTTCTGTGATTTTTGCTATAACGTCATGTATCTCTCATAATTATGATCAATCTTGTAAGTTTTTTTACAAGATTCCCCTCATTCTTCGAAAAAATTCCACCTGAGGACCCCCCCCCCGGATAAAATTTTGCCAATATGCAAAATTGGGCAGCCAAAGAGACAGTGTGACGAATAAAAATAATGAAGAAAAGAAGAAATTTTGGAATATTCAGCTTATATTCCAAAACATAGACAGAATGTGTGGTGTATAATATCCTATAGTATTTATTTTGCATTCTTATTTATTCAGTTGCTTTTTTCGTGCTTTGGGGGGTTGAGTTAGCATAGCAGGGTAAAAAAAAAAAAAAAATTGAAAGTACTAAATTAGTGTCAACTTCAGAAGAGTTGTCCTGATGGAAGTGCACTGAGATAACAGACGGTGATTAAGAAGTACGAATAATTACTTCCCGTGGACTTGGTCTGGTACTGACCGGAGGATTCGCTAGCCAAGAAGTTTTTTCTAAGCGGGGGGGATTGATTTTACCGACCAGCTGGTCATTTTACCTACTGATTTAGGTGATATTACTATTAAAATTACTTGATTTTTGTTCTTTACCGTCTGAGACTGAACTTCTTTCATTGATTTTATATCACATCAACCCTTTTACCGATTACCTTGTGCCACTATTCTACCAACTCAAGTTTTTTATCCTACAGTCTGAAAATAGTGGAGGAGGGGCGTCCCCCCTCTCCCATAAGTGACACCCCTGAAGACAGGTATAGCACATGATACCAGTTCATTCCTTGCTATTGAGAACGCGTCCACTAGGTGTACTTCAGAAGGTTCTCCCTTCTGAAGTACCTTTAAGTGGCATTTCTTTTCTAATTAATTTAAGTAAAAAGGAGTTGAACTCTAAGTCAGTTCCAAGGAAATTTAGATTTGACAGAGCTCTTCATTCCAGATAAGCAAGCAGTAGTTTAATTAAAAGAAGTTTTCAAAAAGTCACAAAACCCTGTTCACAAAAAAGTATTGGGTATCCTCCAATAGGCGTACATCAGAAGGGTTTCCCGTCTGAAATATCTTTACTCGTATGGACTACTCGAGTTTTCAAGAACGAATGTGCAACCGTGCGGCACGATTTTCCCGCAACTTGGAATCTCTATGGTTTTTTGATGTTTTAAATGGATAGGCTATCTCATAATTTTTGGTCAATAGCAACTTGGTCGTCCATGGTGCAAAATCATAGTTTGGTGCCACAAAATGACAGAAAATGCCACTTTCCCATTTCACACTATTTTAGGTTACTTTAAAAAGGTTCTATATCTTTTAATCTCCGTTCGAGTGGACCCTCTCCTGATCTTCTAGTGTCATCAGTACGATCACCCCTGGAAAAAAACAACAAAAAAACAAAAAAACATATAAACACGCATTAGTGATCTTTGTTCTGGGAAAAATACGAATTTCACATTTTTGTTGATAGGAGCTTTGAACTTCGACCTAAGGGTTCTCTAATATACTGAATCTAATGGTGTGATTTTCATTAACATCGCTTGCGTTTTTGGGGTTGTTTCCTCCATCTGTTGAAAACTAGGCAAATATTCTCAGGCTTGTAGCGTTTGATGTGCAACACAAAACTTAATGAAATTTATATATTTGGAATCAGCAGAAAAATTCAATTGTATTGAAGCATTAATTGTTATCAAAATTATGGTTTTCTTATGGTTTTGGTTAGCCTGCTATTGGTCTGAGTCATTCCTTGCTTACTGATTCTACAGTACATATTCTACTTGTATTTTGGAATATAGGTAGAATATTAGAGAATCCCTTCTTTTCTTCTATATTTTTATTTATCTTAATTTCACTTTGGCTGGTCCCTTTTATATGTGGGGAAAATTTCGCAGGTGAATTGCCGGGGAATAATTTTTCTGGGGGGGATACTTCGGACCCCAAATAGAATAATAATCTACGTGAATGTAAACATAGGATGGGAACGGTCCCTAATTTTTCTCCTCGTTGAAAACAAAATGAAAAAAAAAATTAAGAGGGAAAAATTAACATTATTATTTTTGCAGGCCAAAGAACTGTTTTTGCGGGCTGACTGCCTAGGTCATTATTTTTTATTGGCTTAGGAAAAAAGAAATTGATTATGCTTCATATGGCTAAGTTGCGTAACTCAGAGTTTGTGCAAGATCAATTTTTTTTCTCTTTTGCTGAAATTTTATTTGCAACTTTTTCTAAACTTTCGACTCTATCTAGTGTGGGCTGCGAGACATGAGTTAAAAAAATTATCCTCTAAAAAAAAGAAAAAAAAAGAAGGAAAAACGCCAATGTGTTTCTTTATTTGTTTAGAAGGTTTGTTCTGCTTTCTTACATATTGTTTTTACCCGTTAACACAAAGTGTCATCAGTTTTTGACGTGGGTCAGTGGAGTGACTCCTTAAGCTCAGCGAGAGTTGACCCAGCTCTAAATGGGTACCTGGAGAAATCTGAGGAAGGTAAACAAGAAGGGTGTTCGAAAGCACAGGATGGCTGGCCCTCATTCCCCCATTGCACTTCCCGGCTAAAGGGCCTTGAGACTGAAATCAGCACCGCCGGTTCGGACTTTAAGAAGTCTAGTGCCATCTCCTTTACCTTCTTTTTTTTTTACTTCATATGGCTTAATCAAGCTTATCCTGTATTAAGTGAGGAAAATTTAAAAATATATTTTCTTATTTGTTTAGAAGGTTTGCTCTGTTTTCTATTACTTGAATATTTCTTTTCTTTCAGATCTAAGTTTTTGCTTTGATCCGACCAATGTCTTTAAAGTTGCTTATACTTTTTTTCTCTGTTGTATCATCAATATGTATTTTATTTTATGTCTAACAGTCTTCGCTTAAATGTGTAACTGCTTACTCATTATCTCTTTTTTTGGAAAATTTTTTTTTCTACCTCTGTTTTCTAATGGAAATGTATTGTCGACCATACAGCGTATCTGACTTTCACAAAAAATTACTCCAGAGCTAAAATAAGTTTAGCTCTATATAAATATAGAGGTCTATAGCTCTATATAAATATATATATATATATAAATATATATATATATATATATATATATGTGTGTGTTTTATTTATTGATTATTTTTTGTAAGGTTAAGGTAGCTGTGCTTTTGGGGAGGAAGGGGGGAATCTCTTAGATAGTAACTTGTATGGTTGAGGGATGTGGTTGTGTTTAAGAGTAAAGCAGGAATCGGATAGCATGACTAGGAAGAACTGTTATTTTTTTTAAGGGAGTAAACGTGCATTTTTTTGCATAGAGATGCGTATTTATGTTTATTTACTTATATTTGTTTTAATGAAAAATTATTTAATCTGAATCTAATATGAATCTATATATATATATATATACATATATATATATATATATATATATATATATATATATATATATATATATATATATATATATATATATATATATATATATATATATATATATATATATATATATATATATATATATATATATATATATATATATATATATATATATATATATATATATATATATATATATTTCGCATCATTCGAGTTTTTTTCGTTTTGGTTGACATAGTTTCATCCTAGTTCGATCACAGTCCACTCTTTTTCACAGAACCTCTAGCGATCTTGTCCTAAACTCCGGGGATCTGGGAACCGAGGCTTAGAAATCCTGTGTAGGACATACTGACTCATTTTTATCTCAGTCATGATTAGTCCCCTTTGCTTTTGTGAAGGAAACGCATCCCTTTAAGTGGGCCTAGAAGATGAAAACTCTCTAGCAGACTCCTAAGAGCTCAATATTTTATTTGCTCAAAAATGTAGACTCCTAAAGAGACTCCTAAGAGCTCAGTATCGTATATGTTCAAAAATGTATCAGATACACTTGTTTTTCAGTCACGACGATATGTTTCCATACTAGAAAAAATCGTTTTGTTATTTTACTTGCTTTCTGTTTTTTATTCGTGTATTCTTCTTTATTCTTTGTGAAATAGGTACATGATTCTTGCCCCGAACAAAATGAAGGCTGCCGGTGATGAAAAGAAGGCTTCACAAGTCTGTCTTGAAGAAGTCAATCTGAATGTTGAACTCTATCGAATCGGTCACACTAAGGCACGTAACCTTTAAGAACCCAAGTTGTCATTAGATGCAACCAATAGCTATCCTCAGTTAACCTACACAAGGAGGGGGGGGGGGCTTCAGGCAATCATCTCCTTCCCGAACAGTGTCGAATGTCTTAAGAATTTTCTGTGCTTTCCCCCTAATCCTCCTTTTTCTTTATAATTTGGGTACTCGAGTCAGATTTCTCCGTACTGTGTGACTCGTATGTAGGTATGACTTTTATTACTACTCTTGTCCCTAATTTTGCCTCCTAACCTGCTTCCTTTGTCTAAAACCCCGCCTTCGTTCGTCTTCTGTGCATCATATTCTGTCTACATACTTCCATCTGTTGGTTGTACACAGAGTGGCCGTATGTGCAACCGCTCAAATATAGTGAGAAATTCAAGTCTGCTATTGGATGAGATCGTAATCTCTGCTCTAATATTAACCAAGTAGACAGCACATTTTTCAGCCTTTTCTGTTTTAGTATTATCACCCATCCCTTCTAGACACATTATAGAAAAATCACTATTGAAATTGGAAACTTCTTATTATAATAAGGCTGAAAAATCAAGGAAATCCGATAGAAATTTACTAATGCCATCTAGCAGTTTTCAGCATAGTTATATTGCTGTCACGTAAAAGGTTTTAGTTGAATTCCAATTTTTATTGTTTAATAAATGATGAGTAGATCATCAAAGTTCTCACATCATTGTTCTATATGGCAGAAAGATGGCGTCTTTCACGTATTTTGCTAACATCAGCGAGCTGTAAGATCTTAGAACAAAGATGAGTTGAAAAAATAATAATCTTTGGAGAAAGATGAAAGATCTTAGTGCTAAAAAACAGCCCTAATGTTTGCTCTGAACCAGAGAAGTTTCCAAATAGTGTAGCTTGATAGTGTATTTAGTTTAAGTATTTTGTAGCTAGATGTTTTAGTCATTTGTTTATTGTGTAGCTTACTGTTTGTGTTGATTGTGTTTGTAGCCTGCTTGGTTAAAATAAGGAATAGAATATGTGGATCTTTGACATGTTGGGATATAAATTATGAAGCAAAAAAGGGTCAATTTAATTCTAAAATATTTATTTTTGTTCTAATCTATGTATTTTTATTTTTGAATCTGTATTTTTTACTGATTTTATCGGGGTCGGTTTCAAAAAGTAACTTTGGTTTGGTTTGTTATGGAAATTTGCAAAGTCCTGTTTAGATTTTTGAACTCTGTAAATTGAAAACTTTTAATTAGATTTCTAAATTTTTCAAATCTTCTTGAGCTCGTGTTCCACCATTATCATGGTTGTTTTACTGCGAGGAATTACTTTTTGTTCCCTTTTGTTTGTGATGGTGGCAATAATTTTAGAAAATCTCTTGAAAACAACCTCTAATTATGGTTAAGTCGTGAAATTTGGGTATCTACCATCTTCTCATTTAATTTAATGCCTATGAAATTTTAGATATGCTTTGTTAGCTTCGCAGATTGCAAAAAAGCATGAGGACGCGAAAAAGGCTAGTGAAGCGATTTTAGAATTTGTTGGACTGGACACTGAAAAATATCGATTGGGACATACAAAGGCACGTTTTCAAAATTCGATTCTTTTCACCTTACCTCCACTTTTTTCTATTTCATATCTTCCAATTACAAAAGTAACACGACCTATTCTTATTTTAAACTGGTTAAAAAAAATCATCACTAATTCATCTAACTAATTCACTAAATCATCACTTTATAATTTTTATAAAGTGATCTATCCTTAATAATTATAAGATATCAAATATAATAAAATGTTTTTATACTGCCAATTCAGGAATAAGGGCTGCCCACTATCTGCTACTGGTGCCACTTGCTCTGACCTGTATAGCATATCTTGCACCACTTGTGACTGACTTGTGAAATTTGTGGTGCACACCGCTTGGTGATCACGATTTTGACAGGTAATACTTTGATCCTAGACAGTGCCAAGAAAGTATAATGGATTAGGAAATATACTCATCCCCCTATCCACTGAAATCGATATTTGTTAATATGTACCAAATCTGGTCGTTTATTTGTAATAGTTATTTTAACCATTTGGAATAACTGCCTTTTTAAGTAAAAAATATATTCACTAAAGTTACACTTATTTTAGCACTTGGTAATAATCCTGAAAACAAGTATTAGCTTTATATGTTGCCTATCATGAAAATATTCTTAATTAGAGTTTTCTTAAATTTTCACATTAATTATTCAATTAAATATTCCATTTATTTCTAAAATGAAAATATGTCGTGTTTTATTCTTTGCCACATAATCCTAACTTTCTTTTTACTATATTCCCTTTTTCATTAATTTCAGTCTTTTAACATTCCTTTTTTCTTTCCTAAGCATTGAATAAAGTTTTTTTTGTGTTTTATTTTCTTTTGCATTAAAAAAGATAATGACTATTTTTTTTGCATGCCTGCAATCAAGGCCGTAGCCAGAATTTTCGTTCAGTGGAGGTTATTTTATTCGAGGGGGGGGGGGTAAAAAAAACTTTAAAGAACGTATAAAAAGTTATATGCACCTTTGTTACATTTTTACCAGTTTGACGAAAATTCGGGAGAGGTGGGAAACCCCAAACCCCCCCCCCCCCCTGGATACAGCCTTGCCGACATATATGTTTTCTTTTCTATTAACGGTATAGTTTGTTTCTTCCATGAAATTTATTCGTCTGCTATATCGTTTTGCAGATTAATAACGTTTATATTTTCCATTTGTTTATTAATTTATTTTTCACTCTTTAATTTTCTTAAATATTTAACTAGGTATTCTCTTATAAACGCCCGTCTTACAAACAAGCATGACTGTCCCAAAAAAGCAACAGGAGCACTGATTGAGTATACTCAACTAGATCCCTCTCAATGGCGAATTGGGCATACAAAGGTTATTTGTAAACAGTACATTAGCTCTCTTCTAGAATACCTTTCTTAGATATGTTTTTATATGAAATCTTGGGCTTATTGGCAAGCTTTTATAAAAAGTATACATAGTAGAAATTTATTGACGGCAGTTTGGCCGCAAGAAAGAAATCTAAAATATATATCTTAGACCCCCCCCCCCTCGCTTTGAAATACCTTTCTTAAAGATGTTTTACTATGAAATTAAGTGTTTTTGCCATATTTATCAAAAAAAATTTCATAGTGGTTTAAAGGGTATAAAAATGGTACTTAACGAAATTAATTAAGCCTTATTCTAGTACATGTCTTTAGAGATACATTTGTCTCAGATTTTAGATTTCTTTTATATTTTTTTATTTTAGATTTTTTTTAATAGGAGCTCTCCATAGTCGCGGTTTTGACATAGAAAGGAAACCAACAAAGGATATATTAGCTCCTTTTGGAATAACGTTTTTAAAGGTGTTTCAATATCAATTTGTTGTTTTTTGCCATTTTTCTGTCGGAAAAAAAGCTAGGTTGTAGTGTACTGGGTATAACAGTATCTTAGAAATTAACCAACCTAGCCCTCTTCCGGTTTACGGTTTTTAGGGTGCATTAATATTTACTTATTTCTCTTTTCAATCAATATTTTTTAAAATTAATTTAATCACCTTGTTGAGCCTCACTGTAAATTATGTCACTTTTTGCCACAAGGAAGAATATAGCTATCATTTATTCCTTAAATCTACAATTTCGAAGATTTACGAACTGTAAGTTTTCAATTTTCGTCTTTTATAGATGGCGGTAATTTGAAAAAATTTAGCTGCATGGTTTTAAATGTTGCATTGTGCTTGTTTTAAATTAGCAATAGTTTTGGTTTTTGTTTTTATCGTCCGTTTTTGTGGACATTGTAGTTATAATTTTTCTCGTGTTGTCTATTTTAAATAGGATTTTGTTTCTAAATTTGGCTTTAGATCTATTTTTGTACGCTTATTAGATAAAACTTAATTTGAATTTATTTTTACAATATATCTCAATTTGAACGGGAAAGTGCTAAAAATTATTATTTAGAATTTTTTCCTTTGTCTACTTATGTTAATATTTATGAATATGCTTTTTATTTTATTGTATACAGAATTACCACGAGTTTGATAAATCTAAATCCTTTTTTGAATTAAACCAGTTATAAAAAAGCCACATTTCATTTAGTTAATTTTTGCCCTTTTTTTTCATTCCACATTTTGATTTTTTAATGATATTGCAAAATCCCTTAAGGTTATTGCTCCGATTTCCTTTAGATTCCCCCCCCCCCAGACAAAGAGGAATGAAAGTTATAATCCTATTGGGTATAATGTTTTCCATCTCAGTTTCATGTCCTCACCATTTTCTTTTTTTTAGTTTTGTCTTTTAGTCTAATATAGGGTAATCTCAGAAAAGGTATAATTCGAGGTCAACACATTAGAGGGAAAGGAGCGGTCATATTTGCGTGCATCTCTGTTATACTAATAGTTATATAAAACTAACTGTGTATGGATCAATTAATCTTCCCACCTTGATCTTATCAACAAAAATTAAAAAATGTTTAGCATCAGTTAAATAGGGTAATTTGTAATATCTTTTTTCTACCTTATTCTAAAAAAATTTCGTTGTTATTAATCGATTAATAAAAATAGATTTTCTTCGTTTTCTTCGATATTTTATTAAGTTTTAAGTAGGGACTGATCTAGTTTAAAATTTAACTTAAATGCATTATACATATAAATAAATATGCATGAAGAATTCATTAAAAAGGATCTGGTGGTTATTACTAGCTCGTCTAAAATTGTAGGTCTCAAATTTTAGAAGGGTTCCATAATCCTTGATCTCTTCCTTTACTGATAACTTTTGCAATCTAAGACTCTATATTACTTCTAGCCAGTGGGATACCCAGACCTTAATTGCTTTACATAAAATATAGGAAAACCATAAGAGTTGGAAAAATTACTGGGCTCAGCGCAGTGTTTAACTAAGATTTTTTCTTTGGTTTTTATGATTTAAGCTTTAAACTTTGTCAAAAAAGATTTAAAAAAGGGACTAAGGAAGTGGGTACAGAAGTCTTGAAAAATTGAAAATAAAATTTATTAGGAAGACTATGAAAAACTTTGTCTGGGCTCAGCCGTGGCTCTTAATGCCGGTGGCAGCATGCCTCTTTTTCCAACAGCTTTTCAAATTAAAATTTGTTTTTATTTAATTTTTTTTTTTCACATGAATAGGTTTTCTTCAAAGCTGGTACTTTGGGTCAGCTTGAGGAAATGCGTGATGACAAGCTTGCTCAGATTATTACTTGGCTTCAGTCTGTTGTCCGTGGCTATGAAGCTCGCAGGGAGTTCCATAAACTGAAAAACCAAAGGTTTGTAGTGCTTAAATATCTAAAATAGAACTCGAATAAGGACTTAGATGATTTTCGTGATAAGCAAAACATTGGAAATATTGACAAATTTACATTAATTATGCAATACGTTGATCTAAGGCTATAGATGCAACCTAAAGTCCTGTCTTCCTTGATTTTAAATTTGCTATCCGTGATTTGGTGTGTATTTAGTAATTTGACCTTCATAGCTGCGTATTGAATACGAATTTATATTATGGATCATGGGCCATGTGTAGAATGAAACCAGCATTTTGGTCCCAGAAAAGTAGAAAATATAGAACATTGAAACTTAAACTAATTCCATGCCTGTTTTTCGATGCGCTGAATTAAAGTGTTCCGTTGTTTCTGTGTATTTAGGAAATGAAACCCAAATGTAAAGAGTATGGGAACCTGATAGGAGTGGAATCTCAAGTTAGCCCTGAGACCTAAGAAAAAAGGAACCCTTACGCTATCCAGTCGAATCATAACCTTAGTTTTAAGAACCTATATAGACATTGCACTATTAGGTCTCTGTAGCCTGCTATGCAGAACTTAACATAGAAATGGACTGCCTACTTATCCTTAAGATATTATTCTCGGTAAAGCTTCGGTATGGAGACAATCTCTGTTAAACTTAGAATTGGTGTTCCACCAAATACCCCGAGTGCCAAGAATAATAGTATGGCCTCAGTCATGAGGCCATAGTTGATGGCCTCATCAACTTCTGCTGAAAGTTGATGGTCTTAAGGTACTGTTACATCTACAGTGTATGCTACCTTTTCCGGCTTGACCCTCTGTGGCATGAGTCAAATAGGTTTTCTTGATAAAGTAGAGATGTTTAGTCTCGATGTAGTCAACAAAAGAACCTCACGATCATGACGCTTGACTTGTGCCCCATGAAGAACCGGACATGGCTCCAGGACAGGCTTGATTGTTTCTGGAAAGTACATGTTTGTACCCATGCCTGCACATGTTTGTTGTGGGGAGATGATTATGCTGTTTTGTCTTGTAGATTAAAGTTGAGCAATTAGATGGATAGCCTGACTGCAGATCGTCCCGTTAAAATTTTGTCTGGAGGTGAAGGCAGAAGCTGCTAGTTGGGTGTGCTTTTGAAATTTTGTCAATTACATAAATCTAATTTATTAATTTCCTGCTCATCCGTTGATACTATTGCGAACTAATAGTAGTAATACATTTCCCACTCTGCACATATAAAAACACGATAGAAGAGTAAATTTAAGAAAAAAGAGAAAAGGTAGTCGTAAAATTGATACTTACAGCATATCGGGTCCGTTGTTCAATCTGGCCTCGTTGAATGTCACATGAAAAAGTATCTATTGTGCCAAGCGTAAATGATGTATTTCAGTAAAATTTACTTCTACTCCTACTAGTAACTTATCATCGCACTAAGTCACCAAAGGTCAGGACTGTGCAAAGCCGAGTAAGCCATTTGGCAATATTTAGCTCAAGGGTCACCACTCCTCAATGGATAAGGCCTTGAAACTAGCAGAATTTAACTGCAGTCGTCAGAATATTACGGCACAGTTTTATCTATTTTGATCTCAATTAAATAAAAAAAACAAGTTTTTTTAACTGAAAGTAAGGAACGACGTTAAAACTTAAAACGAACAGAAATTATTCCGTATATGAAGGGGCTGTCCCCTCCTCAACGCCTCGCTCTTTACGCTAAAGTTTTTTTATTGTTTAAAAAAATAGAGTTGTGAGAAAGTCAAACTTTAGCGTAAAGAGCGAGGCGTTGAGGAGGGGACAGCCCTCTCATATACGGAATAATTTCTGTTCGTTTTAAGTTTTAACGTCGTTCCTTACTTTCAGTTAAAAAAACTTGTTTTTTTTATTTAATTTTTGAACGTTTTTGAATTAATGCAGGTTTTGATTTTGGCTCACCGTACATGAATAATTAAAACAAAATTTCATATTATTTGGTTAAATGGCTTTCTCGAAACTTGTTTAATTTTATTTACGAACGTTTTTATTAGTAATAAATATACGTAACTTAGAATTAACTTACGTAACGAACTTCTATATTCATAAATTTTTAACACGTATATTAGGGGGTTCGCCCCTAGTCAATACCCTGCTCTTTAAACTATAGTTCGAATTTTTTTTCCAGTTCTTTAAAAATGACCTCTTAATCACAGTCAGTTGATCAGTTGAAAAACTTGTTTTTTTTATTTAATTCCTGATCTTTTTCTTTAATAATGCTGGGAAATCCGGCGCCCCCTTCATAGCAATGTCCCTTCCCCCATGAAAACTTCCTTCATGGAAAGATCCTTCCATATAGCCCCTGACCCTCTCCTTCCCCCACCTACCAGAAAAAATCTCCTCTTAAAAAGTCTGTATACTTCCCAATAACCAATACTATATGTTAACATTGAGTAAAGTTCATAACTTTCAGCCCTCCCCCTGGGGACTTTGGGGGATCAAGTCATCCTAAAAGACATTTTTATCATATTTTCGACCATGCTGAACAAAATGGGTATCTCAAAATCTGGATTGGATTACTTTAAAGAAAAAATAAGAGTGGGAGGGGTCACGTTTGCCTCCTGTTTTTTTTTGCAACTTAATTGATCAATTTAAAATTTATTGTACGGTACGATTACCCATATCCATTTTCAATAGGCCCAAGGGTTCTAAACGAAAACCCCGGTTGGAAAAAAAAAAAAAAAAAAAAACAAACAAACAAACAAATAAACACGCAAACGGTAGCGTTCTGCGGGCACAAATTGGAAAATAACCCCTTGTTTTTTTTAGTTAAATTAAAAATCGAAATTCAGGTTCTATGATACGATGAATATGATGGTGTGATTTTCATTAAGGTTCTATAACTTTTAGGGGGTCTTTCCCCCTTTTTTTGAAAATCAGCCAAATTTTCTCAGGCGCGTAACTTTTGATGGGTAGCTCTAAACTTGATGAAAGTTATATATTTGAAATCAGCATTGAAATCTGATTCTTTTGATATATCTATTGGTATCAAAAACCCGTTTTCTAGAGTTTCGGTTACCATTGAGCCGGGTCGCTCCTTACTTACAGTTCGTTACCACGAACTGTTTGATACGGGTTTCAGATAATTAGCACTTTGGTGAAACCATTTATAGGGGCTGTTAAGGTATGTTTTGTAAGCAATTTATGATTTCGAACTTGGGTTTGGGTTTATTATCCCAAAGTAAGGTATATATACTTTAGATTGTAGATATACCAAAGATCGTCTCTTGTTCGAATTCTAATAGGGCACATTTTAAGTAGTCACTGCTTGTGTAAATGTAGCAATATAAAATAAAAACTCTTAAAAAACTGAAGAGGTGCATCTTTTTTGTTGAGCACTGTAGTTGTTTCTAAGAGACATCTATTTCATCATGGGTTGAATTGAAAGTTAATTGTGGTTTTAGAGTTGCGCTGCTTGTCGTTCAAAGAAACCTCCGTTCCTACATGAGACTTCGCAATTGGCCATGGTTCAGAATGTGGCAGAAGGTGAAACCGATGTTGAACGTCACCCGTGTTGAAGACGAAATGAAGGCTCTCGAAGACAAAGCAGTAAAGGCTCAAGAGGCTTTTGAAAAAGAGGAGAAGGTCCGTAAGGAGCTTGAAGTTGCCAAGGCAAAGCTTGAGCACGAGAAACAGGAGTTGCTTGCTCGACTTGAGGCCGAAGCAGGAAGCGTGGCTGATTATGTTGCTAAGCAGCAGAAGCTGGCTGCTCAGAAGGCGGATCTTGAATCACAACTTACAGTAAGATTTATCATGTCTCCTCTTGTTTTGTATTTGGTAGTATATTTTTATGTTTTGTGAGAGAACGTGTGATGTGTGATACAGTCTACCTCTCCCCCTTGCCGCAAAAAAGGGAAAAAATGACACATGTTACTTTCGATAGTAAATCCTTTGCTCTACGTTTCTACTAAAACATTACGATCCTCAGTTCTTTTTACAAATTTGTTCCTTAGATGCGGATCAGACACCAATTTCTTGAAACCACTTCAACGCTGTTCAACGAATCAAGTGCAGTTTTTCGAAACGGGGCCTTTAAAAAAATGGGGCCATAAGTGCGCGACTCTCAAGTATGCATTATGAGCAGAAATGGGGAACGGAAGTAATGGGCATTTAAGGGGATAGGGAATAGGAGTAACAAGAAGTGTTTGTTATTCCTTTTTCTGTTAGTATTGATGAGCCCTCATTTGTGGAGTCTTAAAATTGGTTCATGTTTTGATGCCTGCACTGAAGCTGTAAAATGGACGAAATCCCGACCACACCCCAGCTTTGATCACATCTTTTTTAAAACTAATACATTGGATGTTCTTCATGCATCAGAATTCTCAGATGTTCATCCCCACCTTAGTAGTGGCTTGTCTTAATTGGGAAGTAGCATTAATAAAGGTTTTTATTTTTGGGTAATTATGTATATAAGGCGAATTGCGCCAGTAACGATAAAACAGAACACGATTAAATTTTGTTTATTCATCTTAAAATCAAAAAAATACATAGTTAGACAATTTGGAATGGTTATTGGTTCCCTAACAAAGGAAGGCGTGGTCCCATCGTCTTATGCATGAATTAAGGAAGTAAGCCCAACTTTGCTCCTCCGAGTTTGTTTATGATTATCCTATAGTGTAGAATCCTTATGACCCATGCAAAAGTGTCGAAACTATAGACCTGAACATTTGAGTTGTACAATGTTAGAATTTGTGCTAGAACGTTGACACATGAAAATGTCAGGGCAAAACAAGGGGGGGGGGGTAAACTGCTAGGAAAGAGGGGAGAAGTTGCCTTCTTCAGATCTTACTTAGCCGTCTCCGACCTAATTTTGTGCTGATAATCACTTGACCTCTCTAGCAGTTTCAGGGATAAATAAGTCTTTTAATTATATTTGCGATTATGATTATATCGACTTTTATATGCCTTGTTATTGATGTGATAAAAATTCCCTATCTGTGAATTTAACTCAATTCTACCTTTTATTAAATTTACTCTTTTATCCCTCTTTAGGCAGTCTTTTGGAAAATGAGTTTATCCCCTCCATGATTTTTTTTTTGATATATGAGAATGATTCAGACGTGATAATTTTAGAGCACGACCTTCAGAATGTTAGAACGATAATAACAATACAGTTATAACTAGTTTATATAATAATAAATAAACTAATCAGACTTTATTCTTTAAGATGCATAGGTGAGCAGTCCCTCCCCCCGACCTAATTTGCCTCAGATGTTGGTTTGACCTCTCTAACTGTTTCAAACATAACTATTTTTTTGAATACATCTCTAACTTTTTCAAACATAGCTATGTTTTTTTTTAATACGATAATATCATTTTCTACATTATGTATCTCGTTAACCATGCTATAAAAATTATCTACCGCTATCTCTGGCTCAGTTCTACCTTTTATTGTATTTTTCCTACTAATCCCACTTTATGGTGTTTATCTGTCCCATCCAGAATTTATTTTAATCTATGCCTTTGATTGATAGTTTTAGAACGAGACGCAAACACATTATAATGGTAATAGTAGTATTAACTTGTAGGCAGTAATAATACTAGTACTACCTCGTATTTAGCGATGCAATGTAATAATAGATAAACTAATAAATAAGAACTTTTATTTAGGATACACAAGAGCGTCTGCAACAGGAAGAAGATGCTAGGTCCCAACTTCTTCAACAGAAAAAGAAGATCGATCAGGAGCTGGCTGGATTGAAAAAGGATATTGAAGATTTAGAACTTAGCCTCCAAAAGGTCAGTAAAAAAAAGGACAATCTGGAAGTGAGTCTGTTCTTCTAAGGTTTGTCCCAAAGGGTATGGGAACAATAAGAGTGGAAACTGGCGCTAGTGTCGATAAGAAAAGACTAACAGCCCCATCTAGCGTCTGGTGACACTCGGCATTTTTTCAAGTTCTGATTGTTTTTCAGGAAGTGAGATCAGAAACTTGTTATTACCCTAATTTTACCAATTACACTAATTAAATTAATTATTCTTAGTATTACACTGAAAAAATGCCAAGTCGCCAAACGCTTGATGGCATTGATAGTTTTTTTTTTCTTTTTTTTTACGCTAGCTCCAGTTCCCACTCTTATAAGTTGCCCATATTCTTTGGTTTATTCTATAGTTTATAATCTGTATAATCTAAAATCTTTAATGTATTCTTTTAAGCTTAATGGATCAAAATTTTGCTAATTCAGACTTTAATTGAGACTGATCGATTGGGATCGTTGAAAAAGTGTCATTTGACGTATCTGTTACATCGGGATTTGACATTATTCATACGGCCCGAAATACATAGCCCCATAACACATTATAACGTAGCAGTAGCATTTTCTATTCATCGGAAAATATTTATTTTTGTCAAATCGAAAGCTGCATATTATGATGTACGGAAAATGATGAGATTTATTGTGTTTCAGATAAAAAAAATTAAGAAAGTAGACATCTAGCTATTTTGCAGATGTTGCCAATTAATATAGCAGAATCAATAACCATCTGCATACACATCTATTTTTTTAAGGCACGGAAGCTTGGTTTAGTAAGTTGAAATTTAACATAACTAGATTTTAGTTGGGACTAATCGATTGTTGTCGGTGAAAAAGCCCTACTTGGCATTATGATATTAAATCGAGTTAAATACTCGAGAAATTGAGTATTTGTGCTATCGAAATAAACTCCAGCATTTTTCGTACTTTTTTTTTTAGCTGTTTCAGCTTGAAGTTTACTGAACTATGGTATATGAAAAATTATGAAAAATATAGCATTTCACCTAGGGAAAACTAAAACAGTAGACATCGAACGATTGCGCAGATTGTCACCAATCGATGTAGTAGGGTCGATTATAATACAACGTATGGTGCATCTACCTTGCACCAAGTGCATCTGACAGAATAACACAGGGTGTCTTTTTAGACAGTCAAACAGTGATCGTAATTTTGCAAAAAGATCATAAACTTGAAACTAATTTAACACAAAAAAACAGGCAATTGTTGTGACTAAACTAAGGTCACACTTTGACTGTTGTAGTTGTTGTGACTAAACTATGATGGTATGTCTTTTTAGACATCTCACCATAGCTGAGCTTAAATTTCCCCCCGACAAGCTCCTCATAAGAACTTCTTTTTAATTAAATATTATTCTCTCATAATAACTTGGGAGGAATGTGGGACACGGAACTTTACAAAGGCAAATCTATACAAATTTATTAAATTCATATACGATTTTTTTGGAGCTTTGACCTTGGCTATGATGTAATGTCTGAAAGAATGTGTCATCATAGATTAGTGGTAGAGATACCCAACTAAAATACAGGAGGCCCAACACCGAATGCCCAATATAAAGGACTAATGACTCATGTCTTATTAACGACTAAATTATTACAGCTAAAGCAAAGTTTGATAAATTAACATCTTTTGAATCAGAGTTGCCACTTGTTAGGATTTTTCCCAAGATGTTGGTATATCAGTCCAAGGATTGGAATCGCTGAAAAGTATGTATTAAACGTTACCCTCCTAAAGTACATTAGGTTTGTTATCATTTTTTAGTTTCTTGGGATTTTATTCTAAACCTTATTGTTTTTTTCAAGCAGATCTCAATAACTAATTCTTATTAACTGATCAAATAGCTTCAATTTTATTTATTGTTATATTCAGAAATTTCTTATTACTCGACATTGTTGGATTAACACTAAATGGTCTTCACTTTTCCAGTCGGAGCAAGACAAGGCCACCAAGGACCACCAGATCCGCAACTTGAACGATGAAATCGCCCATCAAGATGAACTCATCAACAAGATCAACAAAGAAAAGAAACACATGCAAGAAATTCAACAAAAGACCTCTGAAGACCTTCAAGGAGCAGAAGACAAGGTTAATCATTTGAATAAGGTCAAGTCCAAGCTGGAGCAGACTCTTGATGAACTTGAAGACAGCCTTGAGCGTGAGAAGAAACTCCGTGCTGATATTGAAAAGAGCAAGCGTAAAACTGAAGGTGATTTGAAGCTAACTCAGGAAGCGGTTTCTGATCTTGAGAGGAACAAAAAGGAACTGGAGCAGACGATTCAACGTAAAGATAAGGAGATTGCATCCTTGGGAGCTAAGCTTGAAGATGAGCAAAGCTTAGTGGCTAAGCTACAAAAGCAAATTAAGGAGCTACAGGCTCGTATTGAGGAGCTTGAAGAAGAGTTAGAGGCAGAAAGACAGGTACTCCTTTTTTTTCAATTAAAAATGAACTGAAAAAGTAAGAGAATTTAAGACAGAACTAAAGAGTGAAAAATTAACCAGAATCTATTTATTTGTTTTTTATTTTTGTGTGTTCATGTTTTGAGTGCGACACTGTATCACTGGTGTATACCTCGTGTCTCGTAGTATATGTGTAACTTCGTTCTTTTTTTTTGAGGCATATGGAAGAACCTCTTGCCCCTCTCATATCTAAGGGTATATCAAAGGGGGAAGAGGCTCTTACATATGGAAGAAGCTCTTGCCCCTCTCATATCCAAGGGTATATCAAAGGGGCAAGAGGTTCTTCCATATGGAACAACCTCTTGCCCCTCTCATATCCAAGGGTATATCAAAATACTCAGAAAAGTGAGAAAAATCTCAAAAGGAAGAACGAATCACCTGGTTTTTGGCCAGTAGAACGAAAACAAAAGACTAACTAAGTGACGGATGTTTCGCCTGTACAACTAAGTGTCTTCAGTGCTAAATGTAAAATAAACTAATTAAAAGATTAAAAGAGTAAAGATAAAATCTAGAAAAATCTATGAAGTTTAAAATTAAGATTTAAAAATAAAATCTTAAACTAAAAACAATAAAAACATTAGAAACAAACGAATATCTATATATTCAATTACTTTTGGGAGAAACTGAATGTGAGTTATCATTCTAAAGATTTATTACCGTCCAGCTCCAGCATTCCTTTTTACAAGTTTTCTATTAGGCCTCTTTTTTTCTAACTTTGTTTTTTCTTGCCTTTAGGCTTTTATATCTAAATAATTACCCAGTCAAGCTAATTTCTTTTTAAACATGCTTTATGATTAATAGAAACGATGTAAAATAAATAATATAAATATTAAAGAGTAAATTAGTTAACGGTAACAAAATCAATAATAAGGGGATGGCTCCATCAAAACCACAAATCTGGCGAATTTCTTGAAATAAAGGGGCTTAGGGGGCAGTACCAAAGAAGGCAAAGGATTTTTTGCCTTATACTAAATTACTTATTATAAAAAACTATCTTGTTTGATTAATGGCAAAAAAATGTGATAACATTAATAAAACTGAGTTGTTTTCTTTTACTAAGATCTGAAGTGACACTTTTAGGTCGAATATAAATCATATACTTTTAAGTTTATTTTTTAAAGAAAACACCTTATTTGATTAACTACGACAGATTATCATAATAATGATAAAAAGACAAGACATTTTTGTTACATGGGTCTCTAGTGCCTCAATTATTAAAATTCTCATTACTTCCAATTAGAACTATTACTTGTTTTAACAGTTGTTCTTGCTTATCAGAGTTATTCTTGCCTATCGTATCCGACTTTAATCTTCTGGATATGTTTTCCTGCCTCTGCTGATTTTAATTATTGATTTCAATCAATTTTTAAAATCAAGGCTTTAAAAAACAAGTTTAATTTGTATACGTAACCTTTATCAAAATAAAGTTGAGGGAGCTCTTGTTAAATTTTCATTTCTTTCAGGCTCGCGCTAAAGCTGAGAAGCAACGAGCAGACCTTTCTCGGGAACTTGAGGAGCTCAGTGAGCGACTCGATGAAGCTGGTGGTGCTACTGCTGCCCAAATTGAGCTCAACAAAAAGCGAGAGTCAGAACTTTCTAAACTACGACGTGACCTTGAAGAGTCTAATATTCAGCACGAGAGTGCCCTTGCCAACCTTAGGAAGAAGCACAATGAGGCTGTTTCTGAAATGGGCGAACAGATTGACCAGCTTAACAAACTTAAAGCCAAGTAAGCATAATCGATTCGTATATTTATGCCTCAATATGTACCAAATTCTTTAATTAAGACAGAGGTGGGAGCAATGTCAAATTTACGTTAATTCTACAACTACTTCTACTTAAGTCATTTTAGTAAGAATATATTTCAAATTAACGATCTAAAGTCTTAACTTGTGAGGCTGCATATTATTCTAAAACACTAAGTGACACTAACACTAAAACACAGTCTTTTAGCTTACGAGGCTGTAAATAAGACTAAAACACTAAGTGACACCAACACTAAAAAAAACTCAGTAAGTCTTTTAGCACGAGACTGTACATTGGACCTAAAGACTAATTGACGTTAACACTTAAAACACAGTAAGCCTTTTAGCTTACGGGGCTTCACATTAGTCTAAAACACACCGTTTGTATAAGGAAATAAAATTTTTGTAGTTTCCTTTATCTAGTCAACTGTAACTCTGGTTAGGATTAATATAACACTTTTTTATAAAGTAGGATTTAACCCTATTGGATTAAAGCTTAGTATGAGTCAATATTTATATCAAAGAGTATCTTTTTGATAACTCAAATGACAGTGTGTAAAAAAAAAAAAAAAAAAAAAAAAAAAAAAAAAAAAAATTAGGAGTTTGGAAGAATGTGTGTTTTGAATTTTTTGAGTGGTGTTAGCATAAAATTGTTCGGACAAGACAAATTTTGTTAAGAAACTGA
This sequence comes from Artemia sp. Qi Xiang Cuo, assembly GCF_049724085.1. Lineage (NCBI taxonomy): Eukaryota > Metazoa > Arthropoda > Branchiopoda > Anostraca > Artemiidae > Artemia > Artemia sp. Qi Xiang Cuo. The sequence continues at coordinate 62,500,587 of NC_142796.1, forward strand.
AACTGTCAATTGAAGGATACAGGCTAGATCAGGCAAATAGGACCACATCCTTCAATCTTAAAACTATAGAATATGAATCTCTGCTGGACAAAAATATCGCATGACACTTTGTGATTTACCGCAAACGAGTGTTTTGAACTATGGGCTATTTTTCCATTGGAAGGAATGTATATTGAGAGTGAGAAAAAAAAAAGGAAAAACCTGGAAAGAGAATGTAGGAAAATACTTAGAGGGAGAGTGGGAGAGATAGATATATAGAGAGAGAGGGAGAAAGAGAGAGAGAGAGAGAGAGAGAGAGAGAGAGAGAGAGAAATTTATAAACAGCAAGAGATCAGATCTTTTTTTCTCTACAAACGTATCCTCTTAAAACTTTGCAATTTGAGCAGTAAATTTGTGCATTATTATATTTAATTCAAATAGTGGACGTGATCGTTTTGTTTTTATCTTAGACAGTGACGAATATCGAAATGTATAGGATAGCAAATTTAGATCAATCTCAGCCCTCTATTTAATAATATCGTTCCAATGTTCACTATAATTGTTTTCGTAATGCTATTGTTTTAATATTGTTTATTTACTATTTTATTATTGTTTTAGTGTAAAGTATATATAGTACTTCCTACATTTTTGCCATAGCTCTTTCCTTTTTTTTTCTGATGGAAGCATTTGATTTTGTATTCAATATTCTAAAATATTTAATGCTAATGAAGGTACTAATTTATACGATAATGAAAATGACAACTTAACGCTAATAATAAATATTGTTGCTGTTATGGCTAAAAATTGTATCTGAAATGTTCACACTTACTTTACTTAAAAGCTTTTTTGCATCCTGATCAATGGTCTGCGTTGCGCAGGTACCGATCTCTTGATTCGATGCCTTTGACCGGGAATGCTATGCGTGGTTAGGGGCAAATTATCTGAGGTTTCGCGTGTTTTTCTCCTAGATTTCTCCAGGTACCCATGTAAAGCTCGGTCGACTTTGACCGAGCTTACAGAGTCACACCATTAACCCCCATTCCAAACCAAATAACCAGCAACACCAGAAGTCGAACCCCTGACCTCAGGATTTCAAGTCTAGAGCACTAACTACTCTGCTAGGACGGATCGACATTCTCACGTGTTTGAAGTAATTGCCAAAAACAGTTTTCTGTGTTGTTCAATCAACAGGCATGTATGTTCAATCATACTTTGACCTTGTTGATCCACGCTATCCTGCTGATTCTTTCACTGAGAACAGCTTAGCGAACACTTTTTGGCAATTACGATGCGTTGATGGTGACAGGACTTAAACTCAGTAATACAGTATTTTTTCCTTATTGCTTATTTGCAAACAAACATTTAGTATCACCCTTCTCTTTGTTCCTAAAATATATTTTGGTCTTTAGATAATAAATTTGAATTAAATTAGGTAAAACTCTTAAATAAATTTAGTTTAATAATTAAATAATAATTAAAAAGGTGACCGATCTTAGAAGACTCATTTCATCTGTAGTTTCTCAAAATCTTAACATAGTATTTGCAAGAACTATGTCAAAATTGAAATCTTTTTCAAGGGTTGAGTAGGGTGGCAGCTACACCCCCGTCCTCGACACGACAAACATATGCAAAGCCGAAGTTTGTCCCAAATGAATAGCATATTTTTTGGATCGAAGTGTTTATTTTTAAATCACTGCCCACTATAACCCTATACTAGTGGGTAGAGTACCCACTATTGTACTCTGTGTGTTCTTAATCTTTGAACATGTCTTCTACTTTGGGTTGAATCTTTAGCGTGTTAGAATTTGTATCTCTTTCACTTCCTCTTGAAAATAAGAAAATAATGTTTATCTGTATATACCATAATCTCGCATCATAGGTCGGAGAAAGATCGTTCACATATGGCAAATGAGGTTAATGAGATACGCCGGGCCATGGACCATCAGTCAGTTGAAAAGGTGAAAATAGCATGGACTTATCCTTAAATCTATTCTATGTTGAATCACTCGTAATTTGACAAATCAAGAAAGGACTAATTTCTAACGTTTACTTTAATTGTTAACACCTACTTCCTTCACTTTAACTTTCTGCTAACTCTCATTTTAACTGATTGTTACTATACTGTCCTGTTAAGGAAGAGTGACGTTTATGCTAAACCCTAAAATTAAAAATGTACCTCCGTTTTTATTTAGCCCTGACCGCCTATCAGTCAGGGGGTTGATAGGCTATAAAAGGAAATCTAGTCAGGTAGTAAAACGTGTGGATCTGCTAAATTCGACATACTGAATCATGGCCCTTATCGAGTGGTGGATTGTTTATAGAGCTCTATACCACCTCCTTTTCAGATGGACCAAGTAGAGTAGACAATCCCTTTCTTTCTTTTGTGTTTCGTAGAAATCAGTCTAGCCACGTAAATGAAACTTCTAGGAATTATTTCAAAAATCAACTCTTGAAAACCGTTGACCGACCTCAATGACTTATGTGTAAATTAATGAAAAAGTTTTGTCCAGAAAGGGATTGTTTAACCTACCTACTATGCGATGGTATTCATCTGTTGTGCGGAACTTCCTTATTTTTACACAAAATATTTAGCCTAAAATAGTAACGGTAAGCACAAAGTGGCAAAGCCAATACAGTTATTTATTGCATCTGTGTGAGTCACTTTTTTCTTTCTGGATGTAAGCACTATTAGCTAACAATCTAATTTCTTACTAATTTTTATAAGGGCTGAAAAAGATCGCGGCCAAATGAAGGTCCAAGTTGATGAAATGAAAGCAGCAACTGATCATGTCACTGCAGAAAAGGTATATCGAGAACTTTCAGCTTTATATCGTGGAATGTTATTAGTTTATTCCTAGAATATTGCTAGAATAGTTTATCATTCTAAAAGCATTGCTAGAAAATAGAGTGCACAACCCACAGATTCAAAATTGTACTAAAAGTAGATTGAAAGATTTGTTAACATGTATTAAGAAATTGAAGACAACAATACGGAATTCAAATGTAGCATAGGAGTTCATACCCCAAAAATATTCTTGGACTTAGTTCAATTCAACACTAAATCCTGTAAATCCTGTAACTATCCCAATATCGTTTTGGAAATATTGAAAATGTTATGAATATAAATTTAAAAAAGCGTAAAATATTGAACAGAATAAATTACTTACTAAAACTTAGGTTTTTTTTATGCCGACTGGTCCATATGACGACAACTCCGCCACTTCATGGTGACTTCTCCTGTGCTTTGAATCAAAGACCTTTAGGATAAAATATAAAGTACTGCTGGACAAAAATTTGTAAAGCTGTTCGAAAAAGAGAGAGATAAATAGAACCACTAAACAATTTACTCAGGTAGTTTTTTTTTTAAAGGTTCACTGTAAAATCTTCCAAGTTTGAAATAGAAAACTTTTTTTTTATATTATTCCTGAAAAATTTATCTTGTTCTGGAATTTCTTATAATATCAGCTAATATCAACATTTACATCTTTCTGTAAATCTCCTAACAGAAATACAATTTTGGATCTTAATTCGCAGTAAAAATTGCTTTATTGAATTTTCTATGCCTTGAATAAAATATTTGTTGAGGCATAAGACTTATTATCCTCTTTCATTTTTCTAGGGTGAGAACTTGTTGAGTCGGCTTCCATTATTTAGATGTCTTATGTACTTTTGGGGTAAAATTAGCCAAGATAAAGTGACAGAAAATGAAGGGTTCTTATAAATAAGCTATTTAATAATTAATTATTTACCAGTTAGGAACCGTCTATTCCCCATCTTTCCCTCTCTCCACTCCCTTCTCTCTTTCTCTCTATCCCTTTCCCTCTCATTCTCTCCTTGCTATTTCTCTCCCCCCTCTCTCTCATCCACATCTTTGCAATGCAACGATTTAGGAGTGGAGATGTTTCAGAATGTCATTATAAAAGAGCAATGAATTAGCGACTTGACCTTAATAATGGTAACTCATCTTCATTGACTTTGGTAATTTTGCTAGTAGTAATAAAAGCTGTATGAACAAACTAATATACGAGTGACATTCTTTGTTTCAGAATGAATTTTGGTCCAGTTACAAAATAGTATTTCCCATCAAAATCTTAAATTTGGATGGTTAACATGTATCTTGTGCATGCCAGACTTTTTTTTTTTTTTTTTTTTTTTTTTTTTTTTTTTTAAGCTTATTTGATCTCTAGCCAAAAAAATAATGATGCCAAATTCCAACGTATGAGAGAGTGAATTCAAAACTATTAACGATTAGGGGTTCTCATTGAAGTTGTAAATGTGGAGCCTTGTTGCGTTGGTCGAAGGAGTATGCTGAAAATATCTGTTTTTAGCTTGCTTGTCAATGATGTCCCTGACATTGATGGGCCTGGAGGACTGAAGTCTCTGCTCCCTACGCATTTTGACAACAATATAAGTTGACTTAAATATTCAAGAAAAAAAAAATTGAAATTTGAAATTAAAACTGTATTTCTGCTATTTGAAAAAAAATATGGGAAATAAGTCTAAATTGTTTGTTTTGCTGTCTTGCTGACGAGGGCCTAAGCCATTACCAAGCCTGAGTTAGGTTCAAGATTCAAGCCAAGCTGGTGAGGTGTAACGTCTGGACAGCACCACAGCCGTGTGCTTGGAAGGTCTTTAAAAAAAGGTGTAACTTTAAAAAGTTATTTTTAATCATGAGCTAGTGTCGGCAAACCTAGCGTGGACGTCAAGCGTAGACGAGGCTAGACCGCAAGCTCGCGAAACTCTTTTGACTATCTAAGGTCGAGAGATCAGCTGTGCAATTGATAAGTATGTTGAAGTGATATTTGAGCCAGGGTGCCTTCCCCAGGAGCCCTTCAAACCCTTAGCTTACGTCTTTTGTATCTGAACATTTGTTCCTCTCTTTCTTTGCGATATATGTTTTATTAGCCCGATCTAAAGCCCTTCCATCTAACTGGATTTCTGGTCGATAACCATAAGTCTTAAGAAGTTACAGTAGTGGACAGTTAGTAATTCATCTATTGCATGCATTTGTTTATAAATTTAAACTGTTTATTTATTAAAGGCCGGATTAGAGAAATTGAATAAACAGTTAATGCAACACAACAATGAAGTGCAGTCCAAATTCGATGAAGCGAACAGAAGCTTGAATGACTTTGATGCAGCCAAGAAAAAGCTTCAAATCGAGAACTCCGACCTTCTCAGGCAGCTTGAAGATGCTGAGTCTCAAATCTCACAGCTTTCCAAGCTCAAGATATCCCTTACTACACAACTTGAGGACACTAAACGCATGGCTGATGAGGAAGCCCGAGTACGTGATTTTTTTATTTTTCTCAATTCTTTTTTCATTTCTATTGTCTCATATATTCTTTTTTTTTTATTTATTAATTTTTTAGTTTTCGTTTTGAAAGATATGGAAGACAAATGTTTATATATTCTAGGTTATTGCTCTTAATCCTTTTGTTATTTCTAACCTAAAGAAATTTCAACAAGTGTCATTTGTAAAATTTTGCCGTTTATATTTTTCCTTAAAATTTAATTTTACTTTAAAAAATAAAAACAGCAGTCAGAACAAAAGAAAAAAGTTTTAAGACGCAATTTTATGAAAATATAAAAGAATTTAGAAATTGTAAAATATAAAAGTAATTGTTATAAAACAATTTGAAAATCTTTACAAAATATAAATTCAAAATTTTCAGGTTTTCAAGAAACTACAGATTCCACGTATTTCTTATTTCAAACTGAAAGCAAAGATAACACCTCAAAATTCAATACTGATCCTCGAATATATTCTTGTACGTAAAGTTTAAATGCTGAAAGTCAGATCGGGAGTCTCTTTCGCTTTATCATGTACTTCTTATATATTTCTTTATTTTTATATCTTTTTGTACTATTTCGTGTTTCCAATGTTTTTCTTTACAATGCTCTTATATTATTTTCAACACACTTTTCTTCATGTACCACATTCCTTCAAGCTCTTTTTTTCCTCAGGAACGCGCTACCCTGTTGGGTAAATTCCGAAACCTTGAACACGACCTTGATGGACTTCGTGAAGCTCAAGAAGAAGAAGCTGAAGCCAAGGCTGATCTCCAGCGCCAACTAAGTAAGACTAATGCTGAGCTTCAAATGTGGCGTGGCAAGTACGAGTCTGAGGGTGTTGCACGTGCAGAAGAACTAGAAGACGCCAAGTGAGTCATTATTGTTTTTCATATTTTTTACAAACTCAATGTGTTTCGGCTCTGTGTTCTAGACTGTACAATCTTGTTGTATTTAAGTGAGGGAATTCATAATTATGTTGGAATTTAAGTTTTCTTATTTGGGGACGAGGTAGGAAGCGAACCACATTCATCATAGGCAATGCAATTGTGCTGCCTAAGTAAAGACCGATGTGAGCACAATGTATTTTTCTTTTATAGAAAATTTGGAAAGAATAAATAAATCAATGACAGTAAAAGAAAAAAAGCGTGCAAGTACTAACTAATTCCCAAGAGTCTTGTAAAAACTATCCTTTTGAATTCAGAATCGATTGATATTAAAATAGGTGTTTTCTTCTTAGTTTCCTGAATTATGTCTTAAACGATTTCTGTCTTAAACGATTGTTTGTTTCTAATCATACTAGTAAGATTACAGTACATTCCGTGAGAAACAATTAGAATCTATAGTGGTAATATCCAGTATAGTGTTAAGTCTTGTTGGGTGCTCTACTAAAATTTTGTAATGTTTGCATAATATCTCCAAGAAAAATTTAGCTTGAAGCTTGAGCTAAATATCTTGAAGCTTGTTCAAGGTATTTAACTCTTACCCTTAAATAGCCCCCCACCTCCTCCTATAAATAATTTATAGTAGAATCTTGGGCTTGAATTATGGGTTTGGGAATAAAAGAAAAATACGTGAACTGTGTCTGTGTCTATATATCAGGAATTATTTTTAAACCAAAACTGCGTAAGAATTTCTAGTGGTTGCATTATATGGGAACCGTATACATTTAATTCTATTTATTCAAACATTACTCTAACTATATGAGTATTTTATAGGTGTATGCTTTATCCTTCTTTCGCCAAAATATCTTGTACAACTCTTGCCATGATTGATGCCTTTAAACAAACTGATCGTGATATAACTCGTACTGCCTTAAAACGATATTTCGTATTGCTTAAATTAAATCAAAAAAGCTTCATCTGGGGAAAATTACCATGCTTACATGCCCCCCCCCCACCTTCCTCTGCTGAAATGTTCCCCAGAAGGCTAGTTCCTTTGAGAAGCTACAATTGTCTCTTTTGAGAAGTTTTCCCGGAAGGCCAAACTATTTTGACTGAAGTTACAACCTTTTTATGCAGTAAAAAAGATACCGATAGATCCCAAGGAACTTGTGCATCTGCGTTATTCTCAGGGGGGAGGGAAACTAAAACTACGGTCCAGCTCAATTCTAAGCCACTCATCATCATGACTAGTATGGGGTTGTGAGTTTCAAATCCTGAGGCTTAGTTTTACGTATTTCTATATTCCCAGGAGAAAACTTCAGGCGCGCCTACATGAAGCTGAAGAAACAATTGAAAGCCTCAGTGGTAAGGTAGTAGCTCTTGAAAAGGTGAAGCAACATCTAAGCCATGAGCTGGAAGACCTACACGTTGAAGTCGATCGAGCCAACTGCTTGGTTTCTCAAATGGAGAAACGTGGCAAGAATTTCGATAAAGTCGTTGCCGAATGGAAACTCAAGGTATGCCACCCCTCGTTAATTTATTGAAAATTAATTAGTTAACTTAAAAATTAACTAATTAAAAATTAAAAATTAACTTTAAAAAATTAATTATATTAGGATTAACAGCAAAAACAAAAAATCTGAAACATAAAAATTAGAATAGTCTGTTACTTCTACACAAGCTATGCACAAATAAAAGGGAAAATAATTTTTAAATATTAATTAGCAATAATACGGAATATCTTACATTATTGTTGAGTATCTTCCTCTATAAATATTCAGTGTTTTAGAGTTTCGAAAACATTATTTTTGTGTTTAGAATATCTAAAACGCAAAAATACAATAATGTATCAGTCCTACGCAAGTTAAAAACTATGTATAAATAAAACCAAAAATAAAGTTGATCAGTAAAGTATTCAATATTTTGATTAAATGCGGTATATTATCGTCTATAAAGTACTCGAATATCTTAATGTTCTTGTGTGAAAAGGTCGGCAGTAGTTTGTACAGTTTGTACAGTAGTTTGAACAGGTTTCTCAGTCAGGCTTGGAGTATACAGGAGGTAGAGCTTTAAGAAAAACGATGGGGAAAATGCCTCGATAAACCTTTAAAAATCATAGGCAGCGGAATAGCGCTGCCTAAGTAAAGAACGATGTTGGCACAATGTATTATTTATTTTTTGTTTGTTTTTTGGTTTCTTGGTATTAGACCACGGCACTTCGTATCGAAGGAGTTGTCGTAGAAACTTCGAAAAGGACTCATTCGATTGGAAATTGGAGTTGCTTGTGCCCTTCTTAATAGTCGAAAGTGTTTGGAAGACAACTAACACCCCTTCCACGCCCACTATTTCCCCAATCACATCCAATCAAAATTTTTAGATAGCCATTTTGTTCAGTGTAGTTGATTTTCAAATAGTATTTATGTTTTTGAGGAGAACACTCCACCACATCCCTCAGGGCAAGGGTTGTAAGTTATGCCCTGGGGCATATAAGGTTTTTATAGAAAGCTTTGTCGTAGAAACTTCAAAAAGGGCTCATTCGATTGGAATTCAAAGGGCTAGTACCATTTTAATAGTCGAAAGTGATTGGAGGGCAAATAACCCCCCTCTCACGCCCACCTTTTCCCCAAACACATACAATCAAAATTTTGAGATAGCCATTTTGTTCAACGTAGTCCCCCCCCCACAGCCTTCAGGGCAAAGGTTTTAAGTTATGCCCTGGGTGCATATAAGGTTTTTATAGAAAGCGTTGTCGTAGAAACTTCAAAAAGGGCTCATTTGATTGGAAATTGAAATAGCTAGTGCCCTTGTCAATACTCGAAAGCCATTTGAGGGCAACTAACCCCCCTCTCACGCCCATCTTTTCCCCAAACACTTCCAATAAAAATTTTTAGATAGCCATTTTGTTCAACGTAGTTAAAAGGTCCGGAAAATATGTTTTTGAGGATGACAACCCCCTCACATCCCTCAGGTCAATGGTTTTAAGGTGTTGTCGTAAAAACTTAAAAAAGGGCTCATTCGATTGGAAATTGAAAAGGCTAGTGCCCTTTTTAATAGTCGAAAGTGATTGGAGGGCAACTACTCCCCTCCTCTCCCACGCCCACCATTTCCCCAAACACATTCAATCAAAATTTTGAGATAGCAATTTTCTGCAACGTAGTAGAAAGTTCTGGAAATTAGGTCTTTGAGGATGACCCCCCCCCCCAGCCCTCAGGGCAAGGGTTGTAAGTTATGTCCTGGGGGCATATAAGGCTTTTATTGAAAGCGTTGTCGTACAAACTTCAAAAGGGCTCATTTGATTGGAAATGAAAGGGCTAGTGCCTGTTTTGATAGTTAAAAGTGATTGGAGAGCAACTAACGCCCCTATCACGCCCACCAAACCCCAAACACATCCAATAAAAATTTTGAGATAGCCATTTTGTTTAACGTAGTTGAAAGTCTGGAAATTAGGTCTTTGAGGATGACAACCTTCCCACAGCCCTCAGGGCAAGGGTTGTAATTTATGTCCTGGGGACATATAAGGTTTTTTATAGAAAGCATTGTCGTAGAAACTCAAAAAGGGCTCATTCGTTTGGAATTTGAAAGGGCTAGTGCCCTTTTTAATAGTCGATAGTGATTGGAAGGCTTTACATTTTTATAGTAAAGATCGATGTGGATACAATATATTAATATTCTTTTACTTTTTTTTTGTTTAGACCAGGGCACTTTGTATTGAAGGAGTTGTCTTAGGAACTTCAAAAAGGGCTCATTTAATTGAAATTAGAAAGGGCTAATGCTTTTTTTAATAGTTGAACGTGATTGGGGAGCAACTAGTCCCCCTCCCACGTCCACCAATTGCTCACTATATTTAAAAAATAAATGTTTCAGTAAGATTAAATCAAAATGCACTGTGTTAATGCTAATTCCCAATAAGGCATCTCAGCAGTGCCTTGGGAAGGCATAGCCCTACTCATGTTAATTTCTGCTCGTTTGAGTTTGACTCGGTTATTTATTGTAATTTCTGTTAGTTTTGGGTTTCATTTATTTATCAATGCTGATCTGTGGTAGTTTCACGCATGGTAAATTATTTGATTTTATTTTTGCTCATTTTTGGTTTAGTGGAGTTCTTTACTTTTCTTTGAAAAACTTATTTTGTAGAAAAAGTTTTTTTAAGCAATTTATTTAAAAGCCTGAGTAATAGTATACATCACTTCATATCGATGAAAAATTAACTCAAAATATCAAAATTTCGATGCGTATACCTTATTCAGTCATGTATACCTTGCACAACCAAATACATGCTTGAACGCAAGCATTGTAGTTTACAACACTATGCATAGATATGAAATAACCCGGTGTTATCCCAAGTCCTATCTGACATATGTAACTGCTTCATTCAGTCACTCACGCTCGTAGACGTGTTAACTTTCAGCCAGTCACTAATTAGAAAAAAATGTATGAGGGCAACGGGTAGCTAAAGTTTAAAAGTAAGCAAGTATTTATCAACGTATAGACTGTGTTCAGTCAATAGGACGCAATCTAATTTTAATAAAAGGTGAAAATTTCTATATTTTGGTAAGTTTACTTTGTTTCGTCTCATAGCTGGGGCTTCAGAAGACCGAGGACACCCCCCCCCCCCCGGTAAAATTCTTCAATTGAAAAAGCGATGGAATTCGCTCGGCGCTAAATCTGGAATTGATGGTGGGTTTCGAAAATGTTGCGTTTAAATCGTCCAAGGAGCTGTTGGGTTACACGAGCACAGTAAAAACGGGTATTGCCATGGACCAGAGCAATTGTAGGAGTCAGCACTCTTCTGTTTTGAAACGCTTTACATAGAGTTCGCAAGGTTTCATGATAAGAATCTACAGTAATTGTAGTTCTGGCTGCATAAACTCTTCAAGCAGTGGACGTTTCTGGTCTAAAAAACAATTGCTATAACATTGCGGACACTGAACGTTTGTTTGCATTATAGGAGTAGTTTGTGTGTGTGTGGGGGGGGGGGGGTTCTTTGCATCCATTGTTGTTCGTTTTGTAACATTGACCATATAGTCGTGAACTAGCAGCAATTTATTCATATTTTTTCTGAAGTGAAACAGTGCCTTGGGGGGGGGGGAAGCAGTGCTTCCAAACTGTCGAGGAGCTCGTAATAAACAGTCGCAGCTTACTTCAAATCATTGGTGGCGAATTTTTATGAAGACGGCGTTACAAAGCTTGTAGTCAAACTTAATAAATGCCTCAATCATTAAGGGGGTAAAATTTAGAAGTAACCTCGATTGCATGTTACTTTTGTCAAAGTAATCGCTTTTGATAATCACTTTTTTTTACGTTCTCCCATCTTTTTTCATCCTTCTTTAGGTGATTTTTTTTCGCATACCTGGGTAGGTATAATCTTTTAATTGATTTGACTTTAAGGAAATAAAGATTTATTATCGTTCAAAAACGTATGTATTCAAATTACCAATGTAGGAAAACCTTTTTTTTCTCTCCGACTTATTACTTTTAATCCGCTATTTATGTAATGTTTTATTTCTTCGAGGGCTAAGAAGAAATTTTCTAAAGCTTAGGATAGAGACATTTTTTCTTCGTCTGTGTCTCTAACATTAATCTATTTTCTTTAATATCAAGTTGACCAATATCACCGCTATAAATATCCTATATTAAGTAAATAACTTATATTAAGTCTAAAACCTATATATCCTAATATATAAAAATTTACTAATAGATAGTTTATATATAATACATACTACTAAATTGTATATATAGCATTTACTAATATATAATATATTATTATATAGCTTATATTAGGTATCCGATTTTCTCCAGAAAATCAGAATTTTTTCATTTTAGGTTGAATTTACTAATAGATAGTTTATATATAATACATACTACTAAATTGTATATATAGCATTTACTAATATATAATATATTATTATATAGCTTATATTAGGTATCCGATTTTCTCCAGAAAATCAGAATTTTTTCATTTTAGGTTGATGACCTCTCTGCTGAACTCGACGCCAGCCAGAAGGAATGCCGAAACTTTTCCACTGAACTCTTCCGGCTCAAAGGAGCCTACGACGAAAGCGTTGAGCAGCTTGATGCCCTCCGTAGGGAAAACAAAAACCTCGCCGATGAGATCAAGGACCTGATGGATCAAATTGGAGAAGGTAGGCTTATAACTACAATGAGATTTTGAGATTGAGAGTGAAAGAATTAGAGAAAGAGCGAATTAGAGAAAGAAAGAGAGAGAGAGAGAGAGAGAGAGAGAGAGAGAGAGAGAGAGAGAGAGAGAGAGAGAGAGAGAGAGAGAGAGAGAGAGAGAGAGAGAGAGAGAGAGAGAGAGAGAGAGAGAGAGAGAGAGAGAGAGAGAGAGAGAGAGAGTGAAAGAGGTGGTCTGGCTTCCATTAGCCATGGGTATCTCAATCACAAGAAGATGAATTCTGAAGAGTAGGCTAAGGAGCATTTTTGGCGAAGATGTGCTTGATTAAATTTTAAAATGCTAATGTAAAAGAAACAGCTTAGGATATGATAGGGAAGGCTTTATATCCTCATGAATTATTAGTTTTGAGCCGTATTTTAGCAATGAAAATTGTGTAAAATAACAATTGAATATTAAATGAATAAAAATTTGACGTTAATTCATTATGAAAATCAACTCTGATTCTTGTGGTTGATGTAACCACAAGATTAATTGTTTTATTACCATTTAAGAGACTGTTCGAAGCTCAGTGTTTGATTAAATATTAATTATGTTCTTTAAAGCTTTTCAGTCCTCCAAAGAGTTTCCTCTCTCCAAAGGATTGATGACCAAAAAGGACCCCTCCCCTACCATAATGATTAGGATGTTAAGTGAGATCTTCAGTAGTGGTTCACGCAAACGAGAGCAAATTGAATGGCAAATAGGGATGAGCACTGCTCTCAATAAAATTTGTATAATATAAACATTTATTTCTTCGTGTTGAGTACCAAGGACAGTGAAAATTAAATCTCATTGTTTGAATAGGTGAAGAGGACACATACACCATACACATATACACATGTGTATGTATACATACATACACCATACACATATACACATGTGTATGTATACAACATAAACCATACACATAGACTTATACACATGTGTATTTATGCATACATACACCATACACAACCATATGTCTTAAACCATTCCCTTACCAGTCTCCCATTCTATTTGGCTTGCGCATTTAAATCATAAATTTAAAGCTTTAGATCAACGACCTAAAAAATGTTCCTCCAGGGGCGATATTCTTCCAGCAGCCGTTGCGCCCGAAAATATACAAATAGAGTGGCTAAAGAGCGGTCCTAGCCGAGTTTTTAGCGTGCTAGCTTTGGAATCCTTTGTCCGTGAGGATAGGGGTTCGGGTCCTGGTGTTGCTGGTTTATTGGCTGGAACGGGACTGAGAGGCGTGACTCTGTAAACTTAGCCAGAGTCGACCCGGCTCCGAATGGGTACCTGGAGAAATCTGGGGAAGGTAAACATGAAGGGTGTACGAAAGCACAGGATGGCTGGTCCTTAAACCCCATTGCATTTCCTTGCTGAAGGGCCATAAAACGGAGACCAACACCGCCGGTAGGGACTTAAAAGCCCTGTGCCGTACTCTTTATCATTTCTCTTTAAATTGTACAAATAACCAGCTCAAAACTTCAAGGCTTAATAGATCCATTTTTGTTGAAATATGGACATGTTACATTTTTGCTTACATGAAGAGTCATGGAAGGTGCTCAGAGAAAGTACTGATGAGTGATTATTTTTATGTGACTGTAGGCTAGGTTCTTTAGATACAAATTAACTCGCAGACTTCACTCTCCTAAGCTGTCGTGCTCACGCAAATCTGATCTTTTAGCCTCCACCAGCTTGTAACAATAGTATTACTTGAACTCCGTTATTAGAAAAATATGTAGCTATGTAGTCAAATACTAGACGCTTTCAAATATTGTTATACTTATATTTTTGGGGGAGGGAAGGGGGGTGGAAAGAATTTATTGACTTAGAGTTGCGACAGTTGCTATAAAAAGCTGGTATAATCTATTCCAGGTGCTATTTTAGTGTTTCTCGGATCATCAAAACCCAAAAACTTTTCAGTATGGTAAGAGTATTGAACGCACCTCATTATCCCTAGTATTGGGTAGGGAAGAGTTTTAGGTTACCTTCACTCATGAGTTACTCACCAGATGGCTCCAGTCACTCAGCAAAGTGTTGTCTCAGAAAAATGCGAGGAAAAGCGTGGAAATTCCACCCCACACTCAACAGAAAGAGATTACTGATTATAATGAGTTGCAGAACTAATTGCACAATTAATTTTGCAATTAATGCAACAACAATTAATTGCAATGACCTGTTGCATAGGCGAATCCGTTTAGTTAACCATCTTCTTGCCACAATTACTCTAGTTCTAGTTTTAGTAGCAAAGATTCTATAGTGGGCTTCGGTCCAATGATAAGAGCTAGTTTCTCTGCAGGCGGTTTTAGGGAGGACAGAAGGGGTACTTGCCCTAGGTGTAGAAATTTTAAAGGTGCAATTTTTCAAATAATTAATTTAACGTTTATAATCATTTTGTAGTTTTTGAAATTTAATTTTTATTAAAATAAAGTAGAGGGATCATTTGGCAAATTTTATTAATTAATGAAAATATGTTAAAATTTGGCCTGAAAATTATCGGGAGACAGATGAGGAAGGAGCGCTAATCTTTTTGCCCCGGGCGCTAGAGAGTCGAGAACCGCCACTGTTTCTCTGTTTGACACTATGGCCCTAATGTCTAGAAGACATTAGATTCTTTAAAAATTTGAAAAATGTTAACGCTTTTAAAGAAAACTTTTAGAAAAAAACTGTTTCTGTCGTTTTTTTATGTGAGTATTTACGGTGTAATGATTAGTTTCAACTAGTTTTATTCTCAATCCTTTGACACTTCGAAATATGAATGTTATGTTGATAAACCTTGTGGCAAATAAACACCCCGTGTATGTTATGTCTTATTGTGCTCTATTGAACGCGGTTCTAGTAGATAAATTAACTAAAATTAATAGATTTAAAATTTAACAAAATCTAATTTAACCAACTAAAAATAATTTTAATAATTTTTTATTTGTGAAAAGACAAAAATTCTGCTTATTGAGCGTTGAAGCACAGTTAGAAAATGAAAATTTAAATAAAACGCAGTAAATGAAATTGAAATATGTAATTCCTTGTTGAACAAAACAATCAAATATATTTACAATATACTCCATTGAACTTGGAGTCAGACAGAGCTGTATCCAGAGGGGGGGGGAGGGTTTGAACCCCCCTCCAGTTCCCTCCTAAATTTTTGCCCGTCTCGTAAAACGTAGCAAAAATGAATTTAAAAATTTTGTGGGTGTGTTTTTTAAAGTGTTTTCTATAAACACCCCCTCCCCCTCAAAAAAATCCTGGATGCACCCTTGGCGTCAGATATGGTTGTTTTAAATATATTCCTCTCACCGTTTCTAATGCAGATTCCTAACCTTTTCAAAAGAACGCGCATGCCTAATGAATTATTGAAAATCACTTCCTTTTAACGATCTAAAGCTCGAATTATTCGAGACATTAAAAGAGACAATAGATCTATTAATGTTATGTTTATATTATTGTTTGTCTTTATAAATGGAAAGGGAGTGTTCTGTAAGAAATTATTTAGCAATATTCTGTTGCGAAATTTATGCGATCGTCATTTTAATCAGTTATATGATTTTGAGGACCCAATTGGCTAATCCTGACGAATAAGAAATCACAATTTTTAGGAAATATTCCAGAGGATATGGTAGAAAGAACTGGCATTTATTTTGGACTTATTTTCATCGTCCTTCCTCAGCCCCAGAAAAGTCAATGTGAAAAAAAAAACAAAATTAAGAAAACAAATGAAGAATAAAGAAGCCAATGACTTAAAACAAAAAGACAAAAGAATAAACGAAGTAAAAAATAAAGATTTAAAAATAAGAACAACCACAAGTATTTAAATTAATTTTTAGTTCAGTTTATATATAAATGTAGATTATTTGGTTATTTAGTTTTCTTTTTTCGTTTGTGTTCGTATTTCTTTTTTCTGTGCTGAGGGTGTTTTTCGGACGAGTATTGAAAATATTGCCATTTTTTAAGTAGTATTCAGATGCATGTCTGGGTAGACTTGCATGTCTTAAAACATGCCTGTCCAGACATCAATATATAGGCAAATCATGCTCACATGGAAAATTTGGTGCTTGGCTTCACCAAGTTACAACCAACCATCTAATTCTAGAGTCTAGAACTCTGTGTATAGGATTTCAGATTCTATTATTCCGGAATCCTCGTTTGCACTATATTTAGCACATGAGTCTAAGAGTGGTGTTCGTATAAATAGTATCCATGCTTAAGCAAGTGCATAGCTAGACATTCCTATCTTGGTATGGAAATCTTACTTGACTTGGACGTGGACAAATAGATATATTTTCGCTTGATCGCAGTTGTATGTCATCATTTTTTAGAAAAGGAGCTGAAAAGATGTTTAAAGGCAAGCCATGAAGGAAAGTACACATTGCGATGTATGTTTTCAGGATAACAAATGGTCTTAAGACTAAATTCAGAAGAGGAATACTAAATTCATGGAGATGACTTCCTTGTATGGTCTTTTTCTTGTGTAAGTGATACAGCTATGATGTATTCAGAATCGATGGTCACTGTCGAAAAGGAAAGATAAAGTAAATGTTCGATTAGAAATGAGACTGATAATTCAGCTTCTGAGCCAAGTTGGTCGGTTTGACAAACAAATTCTTAACAGAATACTTTAACGACTTACTGGATCATACGACTGAATCCTGAAGAGACCAGTATGAAACTGTCATGTTTTTTTTTCGTGGCACACTTTTGTGCCACACCTTTTACACTTTTGTGGTTCTCAGCTCTCTTTGGTCTTTGAGTCTACC
Organism: Artemia sp. Qi Xiang Cuo; assembly: GCF_049724085.1. Classification (NCBI taxonomy): domain Eukaryota; kingdom Metazoa; phylum Arthropoda; class Branchiopoda; order Anostraca; family Artemiidae; genus Artemia; species Artemia sp. Qi Xiang Cuo. The sequence continues at coordinate 62,517,653 of NC_142796.1, forward strand.
GAACAATTACTATTTTCGATAAGTACTTACTTTATACAAATTATGAATTCTCAATAATTTATTTTGCGCTTTAGGTGGACGCAACGTGCACGAAATTGAGAAACAACGCAAACGTCTTGAAGTTGAGAAGGAAGAACTCCAGGCCGCTTTGGAAGAGGCTGAATCTGCTCTTGAACAAGAAGAAAACAAAGTCCTCCGTGCCCAACTTGAGCTTAGCCAAGTTCGCCAAGAGATTGACCGCCGCATCCAAGAGAAGGAGGAGGAATTCGAAAACACCCGCAAGAATCACCAACGTGCTCTCGACTCTCTGCAAGCATCTCTTGAAGCCGAAGCTAAGGGTAAAGCTGAGGCGCTCAGAATGAAGAAGAAGCTTGAATCTGATATCAATGAGCTTGAGATTGCCCTTGATCATGCCAACAAGGCCAATGCTGAAGCTCAGAAGAATATTAAGAGGTGAGTAACGTACATATATAAAATTTATGCAATATATAAAATTTTAAATAATATATAAAATTCAGTGGGTGAATATTCACTTTATCTCATACATCTGTACTCACTGCCTTTTTTTAAATATGCACTTGGAACGGTTGCAAACGATTTGACTTCGAATTCTTAACGTTTGATATTCTTTGTTCTATATTTCATGTAAGATCGTACTTTAAAAAATATGATCTTAAATGAGATCAGGGGGATACTGAAGCTTCCCCCTGACCCCACCAAGTTTAAAACTAATGCTGGAAAATAAAAAGCCAAGAGCTTGTAATATCAGTATTAAAAGGTCATAGAGATAACAAATTTAAAAAAAGAGCGAATTCTTTTTTTGTTACTCGATTTTGTCTTTTTTTATTATAGAGGGGTTTTTGGCCATTGATAAAAGAAGAAAAGATTTATACCAGTCGTTCATGTCTCTTGGTGTTAATATAGATGAAAAATCCTATAAAAGCCCGACCGATTGGTTTTATTTGTTCCTAGTTTTATGGTAAATAGTAAAATCAAATAGTATATTTTGGGCTCAACATTTGGTTTATTAGGGACGGGGATACAAAGATCTAGCAAGGAAATATTACTTTGAAAGATTTATTGGAATTTTAATGCTAGAGCTGTTGACCAGGATAGCGTAAGAATCGGATTGTAATTCAAATTAGTTCAACCCACCATATAGTTAGAAATCCGAAGCCTTATCCAAGGCTACCCGAGAAGCTAGAACTGCCTGTAGTTTCCCTTGATTAGGCTGCATTTTCGATCAGTCTTATCAAACGTATTCGTTTGTATCACCTCTCTAAACTGCAATTATTTCCGTGCCTAACATTGGCAGTTAAGGATGACCTCTAATCGATTTTAGCGTTTCTGATGGGCTAACAAGCTAGATAAATCGAGCCTACTTATTGAGTGAGTAAGATATTATAGAATATGAATAAGATAATTTATGACTAAGATAATAGGCGATCAAACCTTTAGTCTTTATAGTCTCAGGCAACACAATATTTTAAACTATTCTTTCTCTGTGTTTTTAGCATCAAAAAGCTTCTTGTTTCAAAACTATCGTTATTCTTGTTTTAAAAGTATTGTTAATGAATCAAACAATTATGTAAACTAGATAATGTGACACACTGTTTCCAACCGTCTAAAGATGGTTATTTTGCATTAATTTTTCCATGCCGTGCCACAAACCTTTATTCCGTTACCAATATTAATTAATTCTATTGTTCTGCCTAGATACCAACTAACAATCAAGGAAACCCAACAATCTCTTGAAGAAGAGCAACGACTCCGGGAAGATTACCGGGAGCAAATGGGCATTGCTGAACGTCGTGCCAACGCTCTCCAAGGTGAATTGGAAGAATCTCGTGCCCTTCTAGAGCAAGCAGATCGTGCTCGCCGCCAAGCTGAGACTCAACTTACTGAAACTCATGAGCAGATGAATGATATGAACGCCCAACTCCAATCTACTGGTGCTGCTAAGAGGAAACTAGAATCTGAACTCCAAGCACTTGGTGTAAGTATTCTAATTTCACTGCATAATCCAGACGCTAAAAAAAATACTTTGAGAATCGAATTCACTTAAAACTGAAAATTAAGTTTGGCTTTTATAACCTAAAAATATAATTTTTTTAATACTATAATGAAAGTAAGGGCCAGCCATAATAGAGAAGGTCGTCCCTTAATAATTGTCAGATGTTGCATGAATGTCCCTCCCCCCCGCTGCCAGTTTTAGTCGTAAGTTTTTTGTTTTTATTCTCATTTTTCCAGGTAGTATGGGAGGAAATTTATCGTATTAGGAGATAAAATTGTTTTTCAAAGTCTTGGTTGTCAGTATTGTCAGCGCATTCTTTTTTGCTTTTATGATAGAAAATTAACCTTTTCATGATTCATCCTACTGCAAATTTAGCAATTCATATTTCGTAGCAACAAAAGTTGCTCTATGGCGACACCGCACCCAGACCTCCATCAAACAACCAAAGGTGTTAGCGGCTTGTTTATAATGAATGCCGCTGTAAATTGGTTATAGATTTTCTGAACATTTGGTAATTGATGCTATAAATAGAATGCGTTTAGAAATAGAAAATTAAGGCTAAAAAAATCTCGTCATGAAGTTTTTGAATGATGAAAAACTTAATTTATATTTTCCTATTTTAACTTATTTATCATCCTTAGTTTTCATCTAATTGGTCGTACTGTATATATTTTTCTTTACCTTTCTTTATGATTACAGAATAACATAGGTTTTTCATATTCACATTCTGATTCTAATTTTCTAGGCTGACCTCGATGAGGTAATGAGTGAGGCTAAGAACTCTGAAGAGAAAGCTAAGAAAGCCATGGTTGACGCTGCTCGGTTAGCAGATGAACTAAGGGCGGAACAAGAACATGCTCAGGGCCAAGAAAAGATGAGAAAAGCTATGGAGGTTCAACTGAAGGAGCTTCAAGTGAGACTCGATGAGGCTGAAAATAATGCTCTTAAAGGTATTTAATACATAAAAATTAATATTAATTTATAATAAAATAAGATACACATATATATATATATATATATATATATATATATATATATATATATATATATATATATATATAATAAACCAAAATAAACTTAATACACAAGAAATGGCTCCATGGAGGTGGAGTGTGGTCAAGATAAAAGAGGATCGATGTGAATACGGAAGTCAAAATTGTGTAGAAAAATGAAGTACCTGATATTTCATAATCTTTATTTAAAAGTACGCAAATGCAGAATAGTTCAGGGGGGGGAAGGGGATTGAGAATATTCACCATGAACTACAGCATAGCACGACACAGCGTGTCATGCTAACACAACGACAGGATACAGCTGAACGGCTGAAAATTCAGTTGAAAATACGATTTTACATTATTTGTTTCTAATTTACTGCATTATTCAGAATCAAAGGCATTTAATGAAACCAGCTGTCTTAGACACATAGAAGATGCACTAAACGGCTCTTTTTTACAGCTATATACTTGAATATTTCACTTTAGCTTGTCATAAACCCTTGTAAAAAAAAAAAAAACACAAAAAAAAATCGCTGAAAAGAATGAAACAAATCCCTAAAGGCTTTAATAGATTTGTTCTTGAAATGTTCGTCAAGACGAAGAAGAAGACGAAAATTATGTTTCAACGCCCACTTTCGATTCCACGCTTGCATGCTGTAGTCGCTTTTTTTTTCTTGGAATCATTATAGTAGCCGTGTGACATTTACCTTAAGTAAAAATAAAAAATCTTACCAAACTCCTCCTCCATCCCACTCTATTCTAACATATGGAAATACTCTAAACCAGACAATAGTTCTTGCAGACAATAATCTCTATCAATGATTTACAACTTGTTTAAGTATAATTGTCAGAAGATCTTTCAGATCTTCTCGTAAAATAGCGAGATATTCAGTAAATATTCGTGAAATGTGTCAGGTCTTCTCTAGGAAAATAGATTTTAACACATTATGACATAATAACTATGTCTGATTTTTCTTTTTAGTATAAATGATAGAAACTTAAAAAATTAAACTTTTTGCTCATTTCCGTAAGCATATAATCTTTGTCAGGAATGAAAGAACGTACCTATATATATATATATATATATATATATATATATATATATATATATATATATATATATATATATATATATATATATATATATATACATTTTTTTTATTGTACCTTTAAGTTTTGCCTCAGCTCGTCTTTTGTCATTATGAAAGACATATCGCCGAACCTTTGTTTATTTTAATAGTTCAGGTTATGGGACAACAACTTCTTTTTCTTCCAGCGATTTATCTAGTCGAGGTTTTTTATTTCCAAAGGCATGGTAGGCATTGATGACTTTATTCATGTCAAAATCCAAAACCCAATCATCATCGCTGTCATTTTCTATTTTGACACGTTTTGATTCTCGCTGTCCAGGTTGATTTTCATTGACTCGCTCACATGCTCGGTGTCGTATGTCTTCTAAGCATGTATGTGTTTGCTCTTCGTTTTTATTTTTGACACGCCGCCGCTGTTCTTCTAACCACGTGTGTATTTGATCTACATTTTTGTTTTGGATTCACTTATTCGCTCGGTGTTAGGTGTCTCCCAACCGCGTTTGTCTTTGTTTTTCATTTTCATATTTGACACGCCGCTGCTTTTCTTCTAACCACGTGCATATTTTTTGTTCATTTCCATTTTTGACTCGCTCAAATGCTCGGTGTCACATATTTTCTTACCGTATGCGTCTTTGATGTTCGTTTTCAGTTGTGACACACCGCCGCTGTTCTTCTAACCGAGTGTGTATTTTCTCTACACTTTCATGTTTGACTCACTCATATGCTTGGTGTCGCATGTCTTCTAAGCACGTGTGTCTTTGCTCTTCATTTTCATTTTTTACACGCTCTAATTGTCGTTTTCACGTGTCTTCTAACCGCCCGTATCTTTGCTCTTCATTTTCATTTTTGACATGTTTTTGGATTTTAATTAATTCAGACAATTTAGCTATGGCCTTTGCTTTAGCCGCCTGTAAAGGTGTTGTCACCGTTGATGGTGCAAAATTTAGTTTTTTTAGGGCTACCAACAGACATTATATTATATAAATAGCTGATGCGTTGGAAACTCAACAGTCTTATTTATGCTATGTATGACATCATGTAATAAAATGCTTATATGACGTCATAAGAAATGCTTATATGATGTACTAAACTAGTACATGAAGTCCTTTGCAAAAACCAAAATTAAGGCTCTTAACGAATTTTCTCAGACTTCTGACCTATCTAGATCTTTTTTTTATGGGAGACTATCCCAAGATACTAATTTTTTCCGAAAAAAATATGGAGCCTTTTTCGGGGGAAAAAACATAAATATACAATTACAAGAGTGCCTATTGTTCTTTTCGATGAACCAAAATGAACACCCAAATAATTCAGAGTCAGATCTAGGAACAGTATCGAGGCTATTTTAAGTGACTCTGAATTCTCCTTTTCATTCGGGTTTACAATCATAAACTCAATCTTTGACGGTTCAATAGCAAGGCCAATCTTGGACAAACTAGCCTGAAGAGTCTCACCAGATATTTGCATTGAGGACAGGTTTTCAGCGAGAACTGTATACGACAGGTGACTAATATCAATATGGCTATCAGTAATATAGGGTGGAATATTTCACGTCGATATTCTAAGGGTGTTGTTGAAAGTTAATGGACTTAAGACTGAGCCTTGCTTCACCCCACGCTTTACAGGAATAGGATTTCCCAGTCCATCACGAGAACAGATCCGGACTATTGGATTCTGGTACTAATTCTAAAGGCACGCGAAATGTTACTAGATGGTAACAAGCGCGTGATAGCCAAAGACCCGAGCTGCCAACCTTAGAGAACGAAGCATGAAGGGGTGTGAATGTATTTAGTCATACTAATCCGTAGGTTGTATTTACGGCGGCGGGTAGTGATAATAAACATTTAAGTACTTTCTTATGAAGTCTAGTCTTCATAATCGATTCTATATTTAGGTGGCAAAAAGGCAATTCAAAAACTTGAACAGAGAGTTCGCGAACTCGAACAAGAACTCGATGGTGAACAGCGCCGACATGCTGATGCCCAGAAGAACCTCCGCAAATCTGAACGACGCATTAAGGAGCTCACCTTCCAAGCCGACGAGGACAGGAAGAACCATGAACGCATGCAAGATCTTGTTGATAAACTCCAACAGAAGATCAAGACATACAAACGACAGATCGAAGAAGCCGTAAGTGCCTCATTTTTCTTATTAACGACGTTTTACCAAAACAGAAAATCTATGGTAATAATCGTGTTTATACTTATCATCATTATTTGATATACCTACTAGCAGCAGGAACTGTCAGCCGACAGCCACAAAAAAAGAAAAAAAAACCGTATTGTATACTCTTGTAAACATGAGAAACTTGCTGAGTCTGGCTGTATAATGAGAAAAACCTCGCTTCAGATACCCTTTTTTTTTTTTTTTTTTTTTTTTTTTTTTTTTTTTTTTTTTTTAGCGTGGCACCATTGTTTCCAGTGCTGAAAATTAAAGATTTTCTGGAATGACCAACATTACCAATTATATACGTATATCAGTTGGAAAATGAAATAATATTTATGCGACTGTGATTGAATATATTTCAGTTCAGTACTACTCTGCAGATTAGTCTTTTCTTACCTCACTATCAGTACTGGCTACGCAACTATCAAATGATTCACAATACCAGAATAAGTTTTATAAACAATGGAAAACTAACTTTCTTGTCATTACTTACCATAAAATGTAAAATCTATTAGAATATCATAATTATTTATATTTGTGAAGAATTGGGGACAAGTCTAAACTAATCTGTCAGTAATAGCGATATCATCTAGAGCCAGTGACTAAAAGGATGTTGGTTAGTTTAAGGAGAAAAGGTGAAGGCTTCAATAGACCTGGAGAGGGAGTTGGACACATTGAGTTTCCCTTGTCCAATTTGAAGTGGAGACAATACGGCTAGAATTCATGATTTGAGTCGAAGTATCTGTCATTTGTGATGACCACCTTTAGACCTTGCTTTTTTCCGAAAAAAGTGGACCTGTTAGCGTTTCAGTGAAAGCTCCAGAAAGTATTTGGCTTTACTGGTTCAAGTAATCTCTTATTCCTACTCAGAAAATGTAATTCAGTCTGATAAGCCGCTAATAAAGGAGGCTTGGTGTGACTTAACTTTTATCTCTTTTTATGACTGGGCGGGCCCATAGGTTCTGGGCCGAGGCTCATGTCACGAGGACCCCTCGCCTCCGCGTCCTCCTAAAAATAATAATTATTGGCTAGGAGATGAATGATAAATTTTTGCGGATCAGATGTATTCTGATATATTACTATTCCAATTTCCCATCGAATCGCGAACAATCTGTAAAGCAAATTGTCTCGTTACTTTTATGGAGTTACTTTGTCTCCTGTTCCATTTCTTTTCTATTTATAGCGATCTGGAGCTGTCTCTCAGGTTTGACCAATGAGATAATGTCCGTAGACAGCCACAGCTCCATGCACTGCAGTTATCAACATGGCTTTAATTTTCTTATTTTGCATCTGCTACCTGTTTGTCTATTGGTCAAAAGCAAAGATTTGACGCTATCTGATGTTGTATAAACAAGTATTCAGGGGTTTCTCACTCTGGGAACTATATTTAAACTTGTTTTTTGGGGTTTGGGGGGGGGGGAATTGGGCTATATATAAATTTGAGCTATATATTTTCACATTAGGGGGGGTGGTGGTGGTAAAGCATTGCATATATTAAATACGCAACCTAGTTAGGTTAGGTTACGTATTTAATATATGCAATTTTTTATATTCGAGGGTAGGGGGGTTGGGGTGAGTAAAGTCAAGCGATTTCAGGATTGATATAAGCATTTTAGGATTTTAAAAAATCGTTCCCAGAATTTTATAGTATTTCCTTCTAGATTGCCCCAATTGTACATTGATATCAATTTTTCTTCTATCCTCGGATATAAGGAGACATTTTTCAATGTACGAGGTGCACATTGTAACTGCAATAATGAATATTATAGTCAGCTCAGCTTTGTAATTTTGCCAAATAAATGATGTAAAAACACAGCTTTTATGCATTGTAATATCTTAAAATTTCCTATTTGAACACCCCCCCCCAAGTGTTTGTCTGACTCGTATTAAGGGTAGTCTTTGGTTTTAGAGTCCATGCGTGTTTCCCTGTCTTTTCAGTCTTTTCAGCATATAATGTTTGTAGCTATATTTTGGAAAAATTTTGAGAATTTGATCATTGAGAAGTTTACGAACTAAATGTACAACTCATACCCATCAGTTCGGTCCAAAATATTATGCATTGTAATATCTTCGGACACCCACGTGCTAACCTAAGCAATTTTGTGGAACTGATGTGCAATCCTGATAACGTGACGAAGTTATTTCATAGAAGACCCGATAAAAAAAAGGCAACAAAATTTCCATGTTAAACATTTTTAATAGTTGAAACGTTAAGCGAAGAAAAGGCAACAAAACTGCGATTAAAACACTCCTTTGAGACGGCAAGGCCAACTAAAAATCTATATAAAATTGCTTATTTTCAAAGCATAAATTATCACAAGAAAAGTTAAGCATCAGATCAACTACTAAACACTACGCTTATAATATCGGAGGACCTAAAACAGGCGAAGAGCCTGAAAATCTGCACCTTGGCTGAAGTTTAGGAATCCCAGATGCTGCCGGACGAGGGATACGTGACTTCACAGGGGAAGCAGAATGATCAGTAGAGTTTTTCTCACTTTCACTCTTAGCTGCACGCTTAATATTTGGTTTTTCATCGCACAGCTGCTGCCACTGCTTCTTCAAGGTACCAAAACTTTTATGCTCTTTCTGCTCAGCCACTTTTAAAGAATTTGCAGTCTCACGGGACTTAACTGCTTCTTCCTCTAGAAAATTTCAATTGGCGATGTCGGGGAGTTCCATGAGTGCCGTAGTCGTTCTATGATGCGCTGACATTATCATTAGGTGTGCTAGTCTTTATACCCTTATTAGAGGGGTAATGGGTTTTTATCTTTATTTAGTTTGCCATTGCGACTGCCCCATTTAACATAATCGGTCTGATTACAGCCTTATAAAAAGTATATTGCCTTTTTTCAAGCTAAGCCTCAGTTATTTCCCAGCATCCGTTGGTGCTGTATTAGGGAAGCTGTATCTTTTCGTGTTTTCACTGTACAGTGAGTTTTCCCGCTTAACTGACTATGACCCCAAGGTACTTTATCTGTCGTTTTTGGAAAATCGGTTGGCTATATAATTTTGAGCGAAGGAAACTTGCCATTTCCTCTTCTTGTGTAAAAGCTACTATTCTGCTTTTTTTCTGGAGCTTATCTTGCTTTGTGTTTTTGTGACCATATTTTGATTTCATTCAGCAATTGTTGTCCTGTCTCAAATATAGTTCTCAAACATTTTCCTCTCAATAGAGATGCTAGATCATCATCATATGCCAGTGTAACTCCGAATGATGTTTTAATACATTCGTTAGTTTATCCATGACAAAATTCCGCATATATGAGGAGCTTACTCCCCCTCCCCCTCCTGTGAGCAATCTTTATGAACCGTTTTGGATTTTTTTTTTTTACGCCTTTTAGCTCTATGACTCCTTGGCGATTTCTGGGCGCATGGGAGCACCATTTCTGAAAACGTTGATCTGTTTTTTTCCTTCTCTATGGCTTCCACCTCTATATTTCCACCTCTATGTCTTCAAATGCGGCATTGTCAAGTACACCTTCTATGAATAAAAATATACTCAGCGCATATTGCTTGAAGGCTAGTTCAACTCGCAATACCAATTGATGTACTACAGCTTCCATTGGGCTTCCTACTTGAAACCCCATTTTATTTTCAGAAATTAGTCAGAAACTAAACGTTTTTTTTATTTTTTTCTCGATAAATAAAAGTTCGAATAGGGATAAATCCTTTTACTAGACAGTGATTATTCACAAAAAATACTGGATTTCTGCTGATGACGGTCACTGTATATGTGACCGAAATATCCAATTTTTTTGTGAATTATCACTGTCTGATTAAAGGATTTATCCCTATTCAAACTTTAATTATCGTCATGGAAAAGGCAGTGTGGTCTCCGAAATTACTTGGTTTTTTCTTCTTTTTTTATAGTACGGTAGGTGGTTAGCGGAGGTCTTTGCCAAAATATCTGCTTTGTTTTTACGTCATCCATAGCCAGTGTGATATCAGGATCTATTAAAAGTTTTAGAAGAAAAATTGATTAGGTGCGGTGCAGAGTTTGGGAAATTCTGGATAATTGTACTTTCTGTAGATAGAATGTTAGACCTTCCCCACCGCCCAAAGAAATCTCCTTCTCCGTAAATATTCGGACTCTGTTGACCCATGAAGCATGAGAGATAACTGAAATATCAGCAATGTATCCTATAATTCTACCTTTGCTGTCAAATGGTGGGAAAAAGAAAATCTATTAATTGTTTTGATTTGAGTTGACACTCCGGGATACTGGATTTTATATTGCTCAATATATAACTAAGTTGGCTTGGATATTTAGTCCCTCTGCCAGGATTTAAGAATAAATTGTAAATGCGTCATTTATTTTTCAGCTATAAAATAGGAATTGCAAACATGAGGATGATTTTTCTTTGACAGGATATGTGATTTGGGGCGAGTATGTGGGTTGTTTTGGGAATAATTATCTTGCAACTGACTCATAATCACTAATGACAATTTTAGAAGGAGGACCGTATATAATTATATAATAAGCAGGGTATATAATTTGTGGCAAATATGTGGGTTGTTTTGGGAATAATTATCTTGCACCTGACTCATAATCACAGATGGCAATTTTTGAAGGAGGACGAGACTGTAATGTTCTGTTGTGATTCTTTTTTCAAGAATGTGACCTAATGCTTGAAATCGCGTTGTAAGGCTCGAGTATTCGGTGGTTTTCGTATTTTTACTTTCTCTTTCTCTTGTGCAGTGGTCGTTAGCAGTAAATCAAAAGACGTTATGTGTGATTGTGAGTTCAATCGGGCTCTTTGGACTATATTCTCAAACTCAGCACACCCTATCCATTATTTTAATTAGTTTTACCGTATGCTATTTAGTTCTATAGATTCTTATAAGTTTTTATTATTTTGCCAACATACGGCTATATCCCTTTCAAAGTATTTAAAAGTAATTAGAAAACTTTTGGTATCAAAATCAACTCTACCTTAAAAAATCTTCTTTATACAAATAACTACTTTTTAATAAGAGCTGTAAAACACAAAGTTTCTCTTAAATTTTCCATTCTTTTCCAAAATTTTTGTTTCGTAACAAATTGCCTTTTGAATAATCAGAAACGAGGCATGCCCATTATTATCAGCAGTCCTTAGTAAATATCTGCAAGTGCTTTGCAGATATTTTAGCGAAGAATAATGTACCTGAAAATCTAGTTCTTCTAAAAGATATTAGGAACCTCTAGTTCCTAATATCTATCTCATTTACTTACCTTATTAGAGGAGGGAGTTTATCCCAATATCTACCTCATTAGAAGAGGGAGCTTACAAAAAAGAAGCTTTGTCCTTTGTAAATATCTGCAAGTACTTTGCAGATATTTTAGCGAAGAACAGTGTCCCTCTAGTTCCTAATATCTACCTCATCTACTTACCTTATTAGAGGAGGGAGTTTACCCCAATATCTACCTCACTAGAAGAGGGAGCTTACAAAAAAGAAGGTTTTGATTAGTAAACAGATTTCGTTCCCATTTGACAATGAAATGCGATTTCTTCAACTTGAGAAAGCTGGTTCCTTCACACTGTTTTCAATGCATTCCTACTGACTAGATTACGTTCATAACCTAGAATCTTTAGCCCTCTTAGTGGACCTGATTGTCCAAAAGTATATTTAAGATTAAAAAAAAAAATGTTCATAGCTCGTGTCCCGCACATGTTTTGATAAACCTAAGAGTATGAGAAACACTATATAATTTCTGAATTAATGCATTTGATGGTCATAATAAGGCTTAAGCATTTGGTGGCAGTTCATGTATCATTGGAATTGCAACGACACCGTTTAGAATTGAAGAATACCTCTTTGTGCTTGAAAATGGGCAAAAATATCATTCTGGTTTCTCTTAGACACGGGTACATTTCCTTCTTCAGTTTGATTAAAATTTACGAAACAATTTTTTTGATTATGGTAGTTTGCGAAGAGTCCAAAGAAAACAGATTATGCACGTCTATAGATAATAATGAATAAAGAACCGGTGATATATAAGTTATTTTAATACATATTTTGGCACCAGGTTCAGCACGAGTTTCTAACTTACCGCTAGGACTTTCATCCGGTTTTATGCATCTGTCCACCTTCTCTCTAAGTAATTAATAAATGTTTTTGTCGTAGTGACTCCCTAAGGGAAATGGCTCCAAATATATTTCTAATGCTGAACAAAGCTTTCTTTCTAATTGCTGTTTCCTAGGTATTTCCTCCCTCAGGTGAACAGAGTGAGGTGAATGCCTATGTTTCTGTCTTATCGCCTTGAAATAAACTGTCACATAGTGAAATGGGGAGCTGTGCTGAATAATTTGTAGAAAGGATTTTCTTTACGCCGTATTAAAGCCTTGGTTTTAAAGGTATTTCGCAAAACCTATTACGGACTCTGGAGTGGTGCCAAATAAGCCTTGAGAGCTGTAGCACAAAATGAGTCATATTTTCCAACGGGTCTAAAGCAGAAGCTATTTAGAGATATGACTGGAAGGGATGGAAAACAACGTTCAGAGCGAAGAATTCCATTCACCTTTCCAGCATAGGAGAATCAAACCTGATTAACTTTGGTCTTTCAATCGTCATTTTATTCTATTGATTGGTAGCTGGCTTTAGCCTAGTCAAATGAACAAAACTTTCTTAAAGAAATAAAATTCCTTGTTTGAGGGGTTTACTGACAAACTACGTTTTTTTTTCTTTATAGGAAGAAATTGCTGCCTTAAATTTGGCTAAATTCCGCAAAGCACAGCAGGATCTTGAAGAAGCAGAAGAGAGAGCAGACGCAGCTGAGCAGGTTGTTGCAAAAGTTCGCGCTAAGGGACGTGGAGGTTCAGTTCAAAGAATCTCTCCCGCACCCCAACCTCGTAAATGAACTCCTTATTAATGCTGAATTGTAAGTTTTCTTCTATCAATTATTTTGTTTGAAAGGTTTGTCTTCTTTTATGTCTCCCCCCTGTTTTTTATAATGCATCTTCCGCTGTAAATATAGCATCTTCTAAGGTCTTTTTCGATGAGGTAGATTAATTTTTTCTTAAAGGGGGGGGGGGATACAGAACGATGATTGGTGGTCTTTAGCGGTTACAAAACCGGACAGGGGAATAGAAAGCTTTTGTCGTTTAAAGCCTAACTCAAAATAAGAATGTTGAAATTTAATCTCCCTGAGATCTTCCTTAATAGGACAAATCGAGCGAAGACGGTATTTCCCATTGGTATTGATTCTTAACGCAAACGAGCTAATAGCAGCTTAAGTAACTTGAATGGAAAAAAATGGCAAGCTGACCAATGGTCTGCGTAGTGCAGGTACCGATTGGCCGGGAGTGCAATGCGTGGTTGGAGGCATATCTTTTGACGCTTTCCATGTTTTACTCCCAAATATTAAGGTTGGCTATCCATTTGGAGCTGGTTCAAGGTTATAGAATCAGGCTGCTGACCCCCGTTCCAAACCAAATAACCAGTGACACGAGGACTCGAACCCCCGTCCTCACGGACAAAGGACCTCAAGTCTAGCGTGCTTAATACTCGACTAAGACAGCTCAAGTAACTGAAATAGCTAATAACAATTAAAACGGCGTTTTAATCAGTAATAAAGGGGCTAATAAAAGATAATAATTACGCCTGACTTCGCCTTAACCTTCGTTTCATAAGGTTTTTGATTTTTTAGTTGTAATAGAAATCCAAATTTTTACAGGAATTTTACAACATATGGAACAAAACTGAGAACTTTTAAAATCAACAACGTAGAAAATTAGAAAGAACGCCAAGTATGGAAAATAACACAAAGAAAAGATGATTAGACAGAAAAACATGCGATAAAATGAACAAAAAGAGAGAGCCAAGAAGACGACAAAGGCATATAAAACACAGCAAGAAAACATATATGGTTTTGAATTTTTGGATCCAAAATTGTTTTAAAGTGTTTAGTATTAAGTAGTTCAAAAAAGATACAAAAATTCTACCTTCTCCATAATGTAGAATTTAGTTACCCTCGTAGATTCTTCTGACCTAATTCTCGATGTTTACTATTTTCAGATTTCTGGGACCATAGACTAGAATAAACAGTCCCGATCTAACTCCTCCTAAACAACTCTAAACGGGAAATAAACCTACAAAATTTCAATGTGTTTAATTTGTAGGAAAAAAGCACGCATATGTTCATTAAGACGCAGCGATAAAATTTGCAAAATTTGTAGAATTCTAGATTCTACAAATACAGTAGCTTAAAAATTGGAAATTAAAATCAGATAATTGAAAACTAACATAAAAGGACCGTTGAAAAGGACATTCAAACATTTCGGAGGACTTTTGCTGGTTTCTAATATTATATTTTATTTATCAAATATAAAATAATAATTTTATTTTAATATTCTTTTTTTATCATTGTTTTCAATAGACCCGGAAATTGTCTTGAATCGAGGGTTGTTTGTATTTTTTTCAGTACAGGTACAACGTTCAAAGTTTTATTTTACCCTTTGCCTACTTAACAAGTATTTAACAAGACTTTGGCGTACTTAACAAGACTTTGGTGTGCTTAGCAAGACCTCTTTGAAGGGGAAGGAAGGGTTCAAAGGTGATTTTTGGCCTTCTTGGAAATATTGAAAACTCCAAGTTTTGAAACAACACATCTTACTCTTCCTACAGAAACTAGTTTATTTTCATTTACTTATGAAAGTGACTATGGAACCTCCGAATTATAAACCTCTTTAAAAAATCGAGGATAATAACCTGGCTTATAACAGAAGTGACTTCATGGGAGACGTGTAATGTGCAATAATTAATTATTTTTGTTCTTTCAAAACAATTAATTTTTTTAATTATTTTATTTAATTTAGTATTTTTATTTCATTTATTAATAGTATATTCCTTTTACAAAAGGTATTGGTGTCTTTAAGTCACCTCCACAGGAAAGAGACCCTTTCCAAGGCTACCATATCAATAAAGGTACTTACCAAAACTTCCAGGTTGTAGGTGAATATCATGAAATATTTTTCAAGAGGATGGGGTCTGAAATTCGAAGAAATGTTATTCCCGATATTTCCCTTGAAAAAGTCTTTTCTCTGGAAATTCAAGGGAATATATTTAGATAAATAAATAACTATTTTATTCTCCACAATAGGACAAAACACACGCTAGAATAGTGTTGTCAATTACGTGTCAACCCAAATACTTGCAATGCACTTAAAACAACCCCAGGACTTAAGATTAAGCACAAACTAAGGTACACATGAAGCCAAGTATTTGGTCAGTCGAATTGGTAAGTGGGAGGTGGCAAGCTTTGCTTGTGACGACCAGCCGACCGGATAAATTGGGAAAATATCTTCATGAGTTTCAGACGATAATCATTTGAAGCCAAATTTTATCATCAGGCCGTTTCGTCTTTCTTTAAGGGTTGGTAGACTTTATACCCTGAAACTATCTTCATAAGAAAAATTCAGAAATCCTAAAATAATTCTGCCCTCTTGCTATTGGGTAGTCTCGAGCATATCACTGAGTAGAGGTAAGGCGTGTGTGCCACAGGATGTCGAGTGTATTGGGCATTTGGCCCAACCTAAGTGCAGAAAATAGCCCTTAGTTGCTTAGGGGGCGGGGGGTCGCGAACAGATGCTACGTTTACGGGAAACGGCAATACGAAATTTAAATAAAAGCTTTAAGTGGAATTGAAATTTAAACGAAAATTGGGGATTGCCCATGCCTATCACTTAAAATTTCTCTCTTTAGAAACTGAATAAAAATTTTGCTTTGCTAAGAACTATTGTGTTGTAACCATTTTTTTTTTATTTAGGAAGGTCTTTTTAAGTCTAATAGAAAAGTTTGTTTTTTCTTTCAGGTACGAAAATCATCTGACTAGATATCGAAATTTGGGTTTCAATCAATTCAGAAATCCCTTTAGAAAGAATTAGAAGTAGAATTTTTTTTTCGGAAATTATTGTTTCGAAATACGAGTCGATTTCGTAAGTTTTTTCTTTTTGTTTCAAATTTGCAAACAAATTAAAGTTTATTTCCTGTGTATCTTTCTATCTGTTTTAAGCTTTTGATAGTTGGTTTATTTTAGTTCAAGGTCTAGTTTGTGTTGTTCTGTCGGAGCAGAGCAAAAACTAATTTTTAATATTCGATGACAACATTTTTGACAATTTGAATTGAATAAATCCAGGAATTACATTGTTCCAATCGAGAGAAATTGGAGGATTAAAGGGACGGCTTATAAATCAAAGTCTGAAAAAAATGCCACATAAGGACTTTTGAATTGCCACGACCGTATTGTCTGTATGTGGGGGGGGGGGGGGTCAGTGGTTCTATTTTGGAGCCAACATAATTTTATGTTTTTTTTATTTACACGAGTTTTTTTTTTGTGTTTTTTTTTTTTTTTTCAAAGTTACTTTTCTACATAATCACCTTGGTAATTAAGGCATGTGTCATATCTGTGAGCAAGCTTGGTAATACCCTCTTCATAAAATGTTGCCGCCAATGATTTGGAGCGAGCAGTGAGTAGTAAGTTATTTTTTTTGCTCCATATTCGGAAGTGCTGACCTCCCCCCCCCCCCAAAGGCACTTCTTTGATTCAAAGGAAATGACTGGTGATGAGGGCTCAATATGGCACGTCCAAACCATAAAGACAAAGATGCACACTTGTTCACAAAGCAAACCCAAAAAGTTCAGGCTTGCATGTGTAATTTATGCAGCTGAAAAGACTGATTACTGCAGAATCTTATTTTGAAACACTATAACTCTTGCGGAGACAAACCCGCCTGTTCCCCTGCAACCTCTTCTGTTCATAACAGAAGAAGAGGTTTGCTGAGCTCTGGAATTGTTCTCATCCGTGACAAGATTCGCCCTTGCAGTTTCCTTCTTAGGGAAGCAAACGGATTACTCGTTGTCAACAATAATTGGTTTAACCGTTTCTCACTTGGTTGGCTATATAATGCTGCTCTAACCCTTCATCTGATCGCTGTCCCTTTTGGAAAGCCTTCACGACGGTGGAAAAGAAAGCCATATGAAGCCCATTCTCCAGATATACCAATATCCTTTTGCGTTTTCCTAGTGGCGCGCAAATCGAGTTATATCAAGGGACTAATCGGCCGTGATAATTAAAAGTGCCACATATGTAATTTTTGTAACTTTTCAGGAGAGTCAAAAAACTAAAAAAAGTTTGTTGGCTGTGGTCGCTCTGAAAGACTACACTAATGGAGATAGTAAGAGTATGTTCTAAACCAAATTTGTATTGTCTTTTCAGTGGTAAAGATTTAAATTTAACTATTCTGAAGTAACCAAAAATTATTCCAGTTTATGGCGCATGTCTCCTTTTTCCTTGTCAAAAAAGGGAGACAGATGCCAGGTCCTCATGTTATAGCTCCATAAGATATTCCTCTTCTGTCATTCTGAATTGTAACAAGATCTGATAAAAAATAAGAGACCTATGCCACTTAGATGCTTACATCTCTTTTTATCTTCGTAACGGTGTAAGATAGAACAATTTTGATTGCACCATTCGATTCCTTGTGCTTAATTTACCCATGAAACATACATAACTCAATTTCGACCAAATTGGCATATGTATCACTTTTAATTATCACAGCCGTAATGTTCTTTGACCTTAACTAGTCGTTGAAAGCAAAACTAAATTTAAAACTGACGGTGATCAATGCTAATCACTCCTAGACTAGTGTGATTTTACTTTATGTGATTTATGCTTAAGAGAAACTAAAGTTTGTTTTAAGTTTTTTTGTACTCCGTCTTTCTACTGATTTTTAGTCTTGAAGGATAGAAAATTAATAATGATAATAGTAATATTCCGGACTTAGCACCGAGCAACTTCTTCATTTTTCCTGGACTGAAAAAGTAGCTTAGTGGGAGCGCTTCTAAAATGACGAGGGGCTCAAAGTCATATCTCGCCTAAAAATCACTGGCAGCGATGTTTTATGAAGAGAATATAACAAAGCTTGTTCATAGATATGGCGAATACCTCAAGCGTCAATGTGGCTACGTATACACGTTATCAGTAGTGTATTTAACTTTTGGTTATAAAATCATTTTTTTTATATTCACCTATCTTCTCTTGATTGCCAATTAGAGGCTGGAAATAAACAACCTGTTGTTGTTGAGATTTTGTCCGGTAGTCTCTGAGCTATAGGTAGAACTTGTGATATTTTCTGATCGAAAAAGGTCGATGTTCTATGGAATTGAAAAGAAAAATCCTGAATTTTTGCTTCTACCTTTTAGTCTAAAATCTGCATTTTTTCGTCAGTTCTGTGTTCTTCCCAATGTAATATGCTTTGATTTTTTTTTTTTTTTTGAAATCTTCTAATGTTTCCAAAACACGAGTATGGTGCGGATCTGCAATTTTAAATTCTATTAAAATGTACCGAAATTTCATCCTTTTTTCTTTCGTAAAAATGCTTCTTGCTGAAACCTGTGGCTTTATCATTGCTTTCATCCTATCTAACAAGTGTTCTCAAGACGGTTTGTGCTGCCAAGATTTGACTTTTTCTTGCCCTGAAAAAATGCTTCCAAAACCTGGGAATTTTATTTCATTGCGTCTTTTTTTAAATGTCACATTACCAAAATTTGACCTTTTCGTCATGAATATTATAAGTTTTTTTTTATAGTTTTGTATAGTTTGTGTAGTATAATTTTTTATTTTTTTATTTATAATTTTTTTTACGGTTTACATATTTCTTTTCATATGAGCTGAAAATTTTTGTATTACCAATATTTAACCTTCTTTTCCTCTTAAAAAATGCTGTTCAATTATTCATTGCGAAAAATATTGCCATTTCATAAAGCCACATACTTATTACGTAATATTTTTCTAGCCTAGTCTTTTCTATAGCTGTTAATAATGCTTAGGGATTCATTATTTTTAAAGTGTTAATGGGTTACATCTAATCTTGTTCCTCGTATTAATCATCACAATTTGAAAATATTTGATTATTATATTCGTCAAAGATTGCTTGGCCACAGCCGGATTTGCAGTGGTGTCAATAAGGGAGAGGCAGAAGGCAGGGCGACTGGTAGCAAAGGGTGAATTTGGTCTCCTTATAGATTTTGGTAAATACTTGGTATTTTCATTGAAAGTACCCTTTTTTTATTTTTGTCAAAATAGCCCCCAGCCCTAAGATTTTGAAATGTACATTTTGCCTCCCCCCCCCCAAACATTTTTGTGAATTGGCGCCACTAAGGATATTCTTTGCCAGATTGGGCCATAGTCTAGCAGCCTTTGATATTCTAGGGACGGGAGTTTTCATCATTTTCATTCAAGTTGGAATGAGGTAGGTTTTGAAATGTTCTTATGTGTAAGCTTTTTTGTGGTCTTACATATGATATATTTAACGTGTGACGAGTGATTTTTCTGAGTGTAAGGTAGCTATTTTTCTCCGTTGGCAAGAGATGATGCTAGTTTCTTAAAAATAAAATCCACAGATTAAAAAAAACTTATAATAATTAAAATTATATATCTCTTCTTTAAACGTGCCACGTGTTCGGGGTCCAGTTGTGTAGGTTTGGCGACTTGTCATAGTTTTGCCATTCTAAGCAAGGCTTTGGATGTTTTTGAGATGAAAAAACTAGTTCAATCAGTTGTTTTTAGAAGGAGATTTTTGTTTTCAGTTTCTTTCTAGACTTAAGGATAGGGTAAAATAATTTTGAATTTAAAACAATTCGTTTTAGGAAACAAGATAAATTCGTTTTTGAAACAGAAACTTCTAGGTGACATTGAATAAATTAGAACCGTCACATAGCACCTTATGTATTACAAAAGCCTATTTGGCAATAGTGCATAGTTTCATTGCCCCAGTTAGCATGTCAGTCGACCACTCTGATGTTCCTTGGAAAAGACTTGTTAGAAGTACTCAAATTTCATTTCCAGGCCGCCAGAAAATGCTCCTTGGCATGAATTATAAATTTTCAGCGATCCAAAATTAGATTCCTCGTCTCATTTAAATGTCCAACATTTTGTTTTGCCAGGTTTCCCTTTTGATAAACCATCATGAAATTGTTAAAGGAACGATGAGTCAAGCAATCTTTTAAGCACGAATGAAAGTAATTAAATCGTATCTGCAAAGGATAGCAATTAGACAATTTGAAAAGAATAAGAATTAGAAAAGAATAAATGGCTTCACAAAATACACATTTAGGCACCTAAATCTGGGAAGGGAGTTTGATCCTCCCATTGACAATTTTGCACCAAATTAAATTTAGGAAAGTGCCAGGAGTATGTTTTCCTTGGGGTAACTTATCAAAAGGAGTTCTTAGGGACATGTTTTCTAGAACGATTTTTCCTAGTACTTATATGTTTAGTGTCCTCCAGTAAATAACGACAAAGACCACAGTGCTTTTCCATCATTAAAAAAAAAAAAACAAAAAAAAAACTAGTAAAACAATAGGGAATTTATATAAGACAGTGAAATTTGTTCAAACCTTAAATAAATACTTCGGCTTTACATCCAAGGGCCGTTTTCAGCAAACCACATACAGAAATAAAAAAGACTTACAATAAAAGGCGATCTTCAAAACTAAAATTCAAAAATTAAAACAGTCCCTGAATCATAACTTCTGTAAAGTTATCTTCCTCATTAACAATTAATGGGGTATTTAACAAGTTGTTCACGAGACAATAGAAATTAAACTTATTTTTAATTCCACTCAACGCTTTATGCACAAACTTAATTTAAAATGACTTAACAAATTATATTACAAAACCAATAGCCAATATCGACGGATCCTTTACAAAAATACCTTTTAGGTTAGCTGCAAAAAAGCAAGAATCGCATTTAAAGATGTTCTCGATTTGTTAATTGCCTCGTTTCGTGTTGTTTTATCTTCAGTCCTGGTTGAACCTGGCTAAATCAAGCATGCATGTAAAGGGGGTTTTGTCACCGCTCCTCCCAAATGTCAGGATTCATACGATTGCAAAAGATGAAAGTTTTCTATCGAGATGTAAAAATTTGTAAAGAGATGTAAAAAGTGTTGTATCACAAATATTATAGAACCTTAATTAATTTTACTGCAGAACAAGCATGAATAAACAAAGTTCAGTTTCGTCATGTTCCTTGTGTTTCGCCTCTGTGCTTTATGTACTCCAGCCTATAAAAAAGTAGGCTGCGATCCCCAGGATATTTCACTTGACTCATTCCTAGTTCGGCTTACATTTGTGGCTTTGGGTAAACAATGGATAACATTACACCTGTCTAAGAAGGAAGTTCAAGCGGGTTCTAAAGCTTGTTTTGTTTTCCAGTGTAATTTCTAAAGGTCAATGACTCTCGTGGGCGTAAAGAATAATAAACAATATTTGCTGTCGTGTTTTTATAATTAGATCCAGTAGTATGTATTAGCTGCGTTTTACTACGTATCACAAGTTCTAAACGAGAATCCCCCAAGGGCTCCACCAGGCAATTCTTCCAAGGAGGTGCAAAATGTAAGGTCTCAAAAAATTTCAAACGATAACTCTGCAGTTTTTGTACACGTCTAGGTCTTCTAGAGAGCACAGCTACTCTTGAAAGTTTTCCTACTTTTGAAGAGCTGGATGTGCGATAACCTTACCACCCTCACGAAATGAATGTCCGTGTACTTCCTTACGAATAAGCAGAAAGAAGAGGATTAGCTATACCAAAACCTTACTGGCGTTTTGTTTTATTCAAATAAAAGGCTCAAATAATATATCGTGTAACTATTTTATGTTTGTGTTTTTTAATTTAATAACTCCTGAGGCGGCTCTCCTATATCCATTGAAGCAAACATGTACGTCGGGAGAGGGAGTTTGGATTCTCTTGAAGATGGGTGCCAGAGCTAATTTTAGATGTTGTACACAGACTGTTTAATTTAAAATAACTCGTTGGATTTTTCTTATGAAACCTTAGCTTATTAGGTCAATTTTTTTCGATAATTAAGCAGGGCGGATTTAAAGCTTTGCGCTTCTAGGTCCAAGCGTTTTTACCGCTCCGTTATCGCGAGATTTTTAGGAAAATCCTCGAAATCCCGGGATATTGGAAGCATTGAACAGAACGCAACTGATGAACAAAAGTAATGTAAGAGAGAGGTGATAACGAACTCGCAGCTGCCATTCTTGGGAGTCATCTGACAGTTTGTAAGTGGCTACGGATTTCCTGTGTTGTTTTAAAATCACTTTTATATGAATAGGCACCGCGGCAGCGGAGTGTACCTGGCACTTGGACGATAAATCACATTAGTCCAGTCTTTCTTTATAAAAAAATCACTCAGTGATAATTTATTGTGCCCCCTGGCATTGTGGGCCCCTAGACCCGACCCTAGTGGGCCTACTGGTAAATCTGGGCCAATACTGAAGTGTCTTTTTGGTTTTGAGACAAAGAAAGAAATGTTTAAACAGTAAGTATTATTCTATATTTTCACTAAACGAGGGTACAATTTTTTAGAAGCTGTTCTAAATTCCATACCATTAACCCTGGTGTTGTGGTTCATTCCTCTCTTGTATTATGTTAGAACGTACGTTTTCTCCAGTTATTTTATCTTATTTTAAGATTTAAATCACACTCCTTTCCCGTAAGCCATAAACACGTTTTGAGCAATAGGGGTTGGTATTTACAACAGAGGCGGTTTGGGGGGGGGGGGACAGAGGAGGCACTTGCCTCGGGCGCAGAAATTTTAAGTGTGCAAAAGTTCAAATAAATATTCCGACGATTTTAATCATTTTGTAATTTTTAAAAATTTGTTTTTGTTAAAATAAAGTATAGGGTGCAATTGGCAGTAAGTATAAGCAAATTGAAACCAAATTTCCATTTTCCCATATCTTGAAAATAAAAGTAGGTACACCGAATTTAATAAATTTCAATGTGTTTTCCTTGCGATATTTTGTATTCAAATTTTGCTAATAAACAAAGATTTTGTCAAAATTTGGCCTATAATTTTTTGGGGGGAGGAAAGAGGGGGGGGGGCTAATCAAGATTTTGTCCCTGGCGCAAGAGAGGCCACAACCGCCACTGATTTAGAGGTGCTCATAGAAAATAGTTGCAATATCGAACAATGTAGATAGTAATTTATTACCGACTTTTAAAGGAAACTTACTGCACAGCACCTCGGACAACAAGCATGAAAAAGAAGTATACGATCTTGTGAGGATCGGAAATCTACTAACTCTGAATGTGTAATAACATGCTTACTTTAGGCATCTGTTTTATAACGTTACTCGTTGTTTCCAGAGCTGAGTATCAGTCATTGATTGAGAGTCATGGGCGCCCCCCCCCCCTGGCTGACTGACGGCTTCGTATATTTGTGTTAATTTAAAGACTTTCCACAGAATAAGTAATGGTCCATACTAATCCAAAAATGGGCTAAAATAATATCAAATAATCAACCAACCGTAAATCAACCATAAATCAGTATCAAGAAATAATTGAAGTTCCAAAGGCACAGAAATTAAAATAAATTGTCGAGTCAAACTCAAAACGAGCAAAAATTAACATTAATAGGGCTGACAACCCACATGCCTTCTCAAGACCATAACATAACTTAGGTTTTGCTGAAAAAAAAAATGACCGTGGATTGTCAGTTAAATTTACCAATACTGATATTTACTCCTTAAAATAAAAAATGAGGTAAAAAATGTGGAAAAAAAGTTTTTTAGTTATTTGAGTAAAAAAAGTGAAAACATTTAAACATATTTTGTTTTCAGTAAAGCGCAAATTATGTTTTGGTCTTGAAAAGGCATGGGGGTTATCAGCCTTACTAATGTTAATTTTTGGTCGTTTCGAGTTTGTCTCGGCTATTTATTCTAATTTCTGTTCATTTTGAATTTCATTTATTTATTGCAAGTGATTTGTGATAGTTTTACGCTTGGATGATTACTTGACTTCATTTCTGTCCATTTTTGGCTTAATGCATCACTTTACTTTTCTCTGAAAAGCTTTTTTTGTGGGAAAAGATTCTTTTGATAAATTTCTGTTCGTTTTTTATTGACAAGGTCGTTTTCATGAAAAAAAAAAATAATATTTTATGTGTTTTCGGTTTTTTTCTATAGGAATCCATAGTTTGGCATAATTGTGGGGTTTGAAATGCCCAATATGCCTGAAGACATAGTTGCTGGACCGTTCTACTATACTGAACAAAATAGTTGTCTCAAAATGTTGACTAGATTTGTTTGGGAAATAAATCGGCTTGAGAGACGGGCTGATTTCCCTCCAATCTCTTTTTACTTTTAGAAAGGACCCTAGAACTTTTAATTTTGAATCGAATTAGCTTTTTTAAATATTTCAATGATATTTATAGCTATCATAGAGTGGAGCTGCCACTATATTGCTTATGTGCCTTTTTGAAAACCTGCGCCTCCAATCACCTTTGACTGTTAAAAAGGCCAGTAGAACTTCTGATTACCAATCAAATGAGCCCCCTTCCTATAAAAAACCTTATAACCCCACGGCATAACTTATAATCCTTGCTCTGAGGGTTGTGGGGGGGGGGTCAGGCTCAGTCATAATTTACGGGCCTTGAAACTATACTGAACAAAATAGCTATCTAAAAATTTTGATTGGATGTGTCTGGGGAAGTGATTGACGTGAGGGAGAGGGAGCTGGCTGCCCTCCATGAGCTCTTTTGAAGTTCATATGACATTTCTTTCTATAAGAAGTGCCCTGGTCTAAAAAAAAATATTATATTGTGCCAATATCACTCTTTACTTAGACAGCGCTATCGCGCTGCCTATAATATTTTGTCTTGAGATTTCAATTATACAGCAATGGAAATACTAATTAGACCAGGTAAGCCCCCCCCCTAAAATTCAATCTATGAGCGCCCATTTTGAGAGTTGCTTACATAAAATGATTATTAGGGTAGACAACGAAACAGTGGACAACAATAAAGAAGAAAAGGAAAGGCGCATGGCATACAACGCTACAATGTTAACTCTAAAAAAAAACTACAGAAAAAAAAATTGACATCAACACAAAAAACTAAGCGACCAAGAAAATTTCGGTCCCTCAGACGGACAAAAATTTCGGAGGGGGGAGGGTTTAAAACCCCTAGCTGAATACACCCTTGCTTGGCGCATTCAAAGTAAATCTCCCTTAACCTCTTTTGATAACTTGTTCTAAATAAGGAAGTGTTTAATGGTTTCGACTAATTAACCGATCATTTTCCTCGGTGAATATTTTGTATCAGCCTGAAATGAGACAAAAGTGGGGATTTCTTCTAGAATTTAAGCACACACTTGCCAACAATAAACAAGTTTTGTATAGTAAAAACAGCGTTTTATTACCAAATATTCTAATTTCGTCAAAAATTGGCATTCTAAGACGTAAGACGAGCATCAATGACCACATTAAGTGATATTTGATTAGATTTTACCTTTATTGCAAGACTTCTCGCAAGTAAAGTGTTAGAAACGTTAATTTTTATTGAGTCGGACTCTCAATTTATACAAGTAAACATAAAAATGCTCAAAAAGGACGTTAATACGGAAACAATTATTGGTCAAAGCTGGCGCAAAGTACAACCAGAATGAATAGATATAACCGCTTCAGCTTGAAAAAAGACTAATTTGCCCAGCCGTTGAAATCATTTACGTTGCCAAGTCCGTGTAGCATGTCCGTGTAAAATTCACTTACAGTTATCTAATGTCTTACATTATTCAGAATTATTCAATAACCATTATTTTAAACATCGTACCATCCAAAATGAGCATTAAAAATCGACTTTATACAAATTGATTTTATAATGGTTGAAATCATTTCCGATTGCCTTGAGTTCGGACTATTAATTTATTCACTTACAATTATTCAATTCTGCAAATTATTAAAAAATAAAAAAAGTTTTTTCAGACGAAAGTAAGGAGCAACATTAAAACTTAAAATGAATAGAAATGATTAATTATATGAGAGGGTTTACCCCCTCGTCAATACCTCGCCCTTTACGCTAAAGTTCGAATTCTTTAAGAATGACCCCTGAATCACAAAGGCTGTTTAATTAGAATAAATAGCTCTTTTGAAAGTACTAAAAAAATCTTTAGCGTAAAGAGTGAGGTATTGACGAGGGGGAGAACCCCCTCATATAAATAATAATTTCTGTTCGTTTAAAGTTTTAATGTTGCTCCTTGCTTTCCGTTGAAAAAACTTGTGTTTTTATTTAATTTCTGATCGTTTTTTAAATAATGGTGGGAAATCTGGTGCCCCTTTCATGGAAAATTCCTCCACGGAAAGATTCTCCCACGTAACCCCCGACCCTCACCCCCACCCCCACCAGAAAAAAATACCCCAGAAAACGTCTGTATACATCCCAATAACCAATACAATCTGTAAACAATAAACTTCATAACTTGCAGCCCTTCCCCCGAAGACTGTGGGGGATTAAGTCATCCTCAAAGACATAGTTATTAGATTTCTCGACTATACTGAACAAAATGGCTATCTCAAAATTTTGATCGGGGGACTTTGGGAAAAATGAGCTTGGGAGGGGTCCTAGTTGCCCTCCAATGTTTTGGTCACTTAAAAAGGGCACTGGAACTTTTAATTTCCGTTCGAATGAGCCCTCTCGCAGTATTCTAGGACCACTGAGTCGATACGATGACCCCTGGAAAAAAACAAAAAACAGATAAACGCACATCCGTGATCTTTCTTCTGGAAAAAATACAAAATTCCACATTCTTGCATTTAGGAGTTTGAAACCTTTATGCTACAGTATGGTTCTCTGGTGTGTTGAATCTGATGGTGTGATTTTTATTAAGATTCTATGACTTTTAGGGGGTGTTTTCACCTTTTTTCGAAAATAAAGCAGATTTTCACAGGCTTGCAACTTTTCATGGGTAATATTAAACATAATGAAACTTCTATATTTGAAATCAGCATACAAATTTGATTTTTTTATTTATCCATTGTTATCAAAATTTGTTTTTTAGAGTTTCGGTTACTATTGAGCCGGGTCGCTCCACGCTTATAGTATGTTACCACGAACTGTTTGACTACCGTTATTACAATTATCATATTCGCTTGTATGATTCAATTTCAGTTAATCAGCAACTATTATATTTGATAATCAACTATGAGTATTAGGTATCAGCCTTATGCAACGTTATTTTATAATTAAAGGGTCAAAACCATTTATGTTGCAAGGACTTCTTCAGTTACCATGATTCACTTACAAATTTATTCCGTTTACCAGTATTTTTAACCAATCTACCATTCAGGATTAGTATTAAGCATCGGTTTCTAGAAACATTATTTTATAATGAAAAGTTGAAACCAAATACGTTGCCAAATCCTCGTACCATGGAATTATTCAGTTATAGTTCCAGGGAAGTGTAGCCGCTCGCCTTGCGTGCAACGGATTCTGTTCTTGTTCCAACATATTTGGCTTATTTTTGGACCTGGCAAGGAACCTTAATCTAGGGAATTGGTGCAATCAAGAGAGCCGGAATCTTTTCCGTAAGAAAATTAATGGATCCAAGTTGTGGTAAAAAGATTGCTTTTGACTCCGTATCTAAGCCAACTAGTCAGGTTTTCTGGCTTTTTGATTAGTAAAAATATCCATTTTCTACATTAAGCTCTATTTGTTGCACAACAGTTTTCTTGCATGATGATTCCATAAATTTTTCTACTTTTATTATTCCGTAAAATAATAGCTTTCGCAGAATTTGCCTAGTCTGAGCGAGATCGTCAATAATATAATTGAACCTAAACCGTTAAATTATAATTCCAAGTTCTGACAAAAAAATTCCAAGTAAATCCCTTTTTTCGAAAAATTTACGCAATTTCATAATCTATATTAATTAGCTGCTAGCAACCCCACAGAATATATTCTTGTGCAAATATTTATGGAATTATTAAGGAAAAACTTCCCTGCTGCTGGAAAACAACTTTCTCTGCTTATAGTTACTTCCCACTACTCAGAGACTCAAGATACCTTCAGTAAAATCTCTAGGAATTCATTAAATTTAGTTATTTATTGAATATACGGTGTATTATCTTTTTAGCCCAATATCAGGGAAATACGAAAATCCCTTTTAACAACACACAAGCATAAACTCACTCCAACGTCGATCAATCAGTTTGTCTCTAGAATATTGGTTAAAACAAATACACCGCAAAGGAGCACTGAATTCCTCGAGGGTCTTCTTAACTTTTACTTCTGCTGAAAGTCTGTTCCAGACTTCAGGTTGTATTTACCTGATGGAAACTTACATCCGGTAATAATAAGAACAGGTGTTCCAACAAATTAAAAATTTCTAGTTTCATAACTATGTTTTCTGCACGGGGGTTTACTTGCAAGAGGGTTAAGCTAAGACGGGGATGTGTTGCACGAGGGTTCAGCTGCATGGGGTTTGGCTAAACGAGGGTTCAGTTGCTCAAGGGTTTAGTTTCACGAGGGCTCATCTGCACGAGCGTTGAGTTGCATGGGGGTTGAGTTACACGAGGGCTCAATTGAACGGATGTTCAGTTGCACGAGGGTTAAGTTTTATGGGTTCAGTTGCATGGGGCTCAGTTACGCGATGGTTAAGATGCAATGGAACCTCCATTAACATATTAATAATAATTCCGAGATCGCGTCATTGCGTTTTATCGTTATGCATAGTCCCTTTGTAACTTGTTGCGTCAAGGGAAATGTTCCCTAAATGAATAGGAAAGGAATAAAAACGTGGACCAAGCGGCAGATGAGGTTGAGGTAAGCCCCCCTCTACCTCAAAACTGACGAGAAGCAGTTAAGATTCATGCTTACAAGCCACTCTCTGATAAGAGGAGAAACCCTCGAATAATGAAAATTTAAAGGCTGTCACTGCCTAAGCTGTAAAGTTCAACGGTCTAAAATTCCTTGATTAACGTGCCCTTTGCTCTAGGCTCCTTCTTACCAAGTTTTAAGTGAATGCGTACACTCAATAAACAAACTAATATACCAAATCAATCAATAAACTAAACGATGTCTGCCTACCTCTCTGGTGCAAAGTTGACAACGGGGGTAATCTTGAAGGTTTAATTGGCCCACTTTGTGCCCTAATCATTTGGATGAGCTATTCTTGTGGTGAGAGGGGGATATGTGTCTTCGAAGTGGGTTGTGGGTTTATTCTGCTCTTACAGTGATACAGAATGGAAATCCTTGCATAATTCCGCGTCAAACAAGATCCAATATTTCTACCTTTCAGCTAAACTGTTAGCAGAAGGACGGACGGTGGGGGTACTGGCCCAAATAACTCATATCATACAAATTAAAAGTGCCTCTATGATCACAGTCCAAAAAGATACAGCATGTCTACCTTTTTATCAAAAATTAGGATGGGAATAACGGGAGGGGGTGCTGGAGGGCCACAGGTTTATATTCTGTCTTCAGCCTGTTTTTCCAACGTACTAGGATTTAGCTCGTTTTTTTTGTGTGTGTAAAACAACAACGTTTTCAGAAAATCAAAGCGATTACAATTTTGTATCTCATGAATAATTTTTTTTTACAAAAAAAACTTTCGCAATATACCAGCTGTTAAAGGAGAATTGATCATCGTTTAAGAGCAAATTACATCACTCTTAGTTCAAATTAAATAAATAAAACAAGTTTTTTCAACTGAAAGTAAGGAGCAACATTAAAGCTTAAAAACGAGCAGAAATTATTACATATATGAGGGGGGGGGGCGCTGCTCCTCCTCAAAGCAACCAAAGCTTGGCGGAATAACATCAGATACTCCTCTGGTACATAGACTATAAAGCTCCGTTGAATCTCACATATTGGCTCTGGCTGAAGGACAAGAAAAATCATTCTTGTTGGCCAAAGGGAAGAACTGTAACGCTGTTGTCCAAAATGGAATATCATATTCTGAAATGCTGGAGATCCTCACTTTCTGTAAAAACCGTAGAGATTAGCTTACATATAGAGGTTATCGTAGAAGTTACGCATAGCTTACTCGAAAGGTTACGTCTTACACACAATAAACTGAAAAGGGTACCAGGAGAAATCTGTGGAAGGTAAGCAGGAAAAGTGTACGAAAGAACATTATGGCCGGCCCCCACCCCCACCCATGCACTTCGTGGCTGAAGGGCCTTGAGACGGAGACCATCACGGCCGGTTTGGACTTTAAGGGTCTAGTGCTGCATCCTTTACCTTTTACCTTTATCAGTGGCAATTCTAAATTGCTCAAACTTTCTCTTTAAATACGACAGATATGATACAGGCGTCAAAGAAAAAACGACATAGGGTTCAACTGGAGCAAACAACATTAATCAAAATCAGAGGCAGCACAATAGCGCTGCCTAAGTAAAGAACGATGTTGGCACAATGTATTATTTATCTTTTAGACCACGGCACTTCGTATCAAAGGAGTTGTCGTAGAAACTTCGAAAAAAGCTCATTCGATTGGAAATTGAAAGGGCTTGTGAACACATTCAATCAAAATTTTTAGATAGCCATTTGGTTAAACATAGTTGAAAGGTCCGGAAATTATGTCCTTGAGGCTGACACTTCCCCACAGCCCTCAGGGCAAGGGTTGTAAGTTATGCCCTGCGGGCATTTAAGGTTTTTCTAGAAAGTATTGTCGTCGAAACTTCAAAAAGGGTTCATTCGATTAGAAATTGAAAGGGCTAGTATCATTTTTAATGGTTGAAAGTGATTCAAGGGCAACAGTAGTATCGATATAATTACTCCGAAGACAGAACGTATAAAACGACCAAACACTCTATATTATGGACCTACAAAGCAAGCAAATACGTTATATTATGGTCCTATAATGTGAAAAAGCAATCAGACAGATTTTTTTAGGTTCATTACCTCAAACTAAAGAGATTTTCTTGGTATGATATGATCAAAAGTGTAATAGATACGAAACCTACGCCTGAGGCATGAATGCAAAGACATATTTAATGTTTATGGAATACAAACACAGATTTCATGTTTATGGAATTCAAAGACAGATTTAATGTCCTTGGTAAAAAGCCTGTCAAAGACTGTATCTTATCTAGTACTACAGACGGTATATGCATTACCAGACGGGTTTAGACACAGGTTTCTAAGCGAAAACTATCGATCGTCACATTACGTATTCAAAAGCTTTATTGCGCCTTCTGTAAAAAATACTGGTTTCAGTCATAGGGTAAGAAAATAATGTTCTTCGTATAAATCATGTTTTTTTCTAAAGATACATACAAACCGCGCATGTTTCTGATTCAAAAATTGTAAAACACTAATAACCTCTAGGCTGAAGGTACCTTGCATCTTGTCTAGAATTGATTGGCATGTAGTGTTACATCATTTACCAAAAAAATAACTCTATGTGCGAAAAAGGTTATAGCATTTGCGAATTTGACTGTATTAACGGTCTTAATTGTTGAGTAAGTAATAGGAGTGTGAATGATCCTAATCGGTGATCTAATCGTCTGAAGTTGGCAAATAAGGGATAAACTGATTAGCAGTTAAGTTAAGCCCAAAGAGGTTGTTAACTCATAGCTTATTTATTTTACATTTGGAATAGTATAAATCTATGGGAATGGTTAACGATGATAAAATGGTCTTGTGAGTTGACCTACCTTTACTTCACCGATGTGTTCTCTTAGAATGAGATATAATATACTTAAAACATAAGAAAAATCACATTTAATATTTTCCAAATTTAAAATGAGAATGATGTAGAAATGTTAGTCGTGACTTTTACTATTAGAAAAATACTGTATGTAGTAGCACTTTTTCTTATCGGACTAAATTTGTTTTTTGACCGATATTATTCAATTTTTTTTTTACGTATCTTAAAATGACATGAAATATGCTTATGGCTCTAACAATTGTACTATATCCTTGCTCAGAGACACGATGCGGCTTTCCCACTGGTACTTTATGGCGGGTTTTTGACACTACCTAGTTTATTGCATGTATTAAATCAGTATTTTTTACGCAGTGGAACGATATACACATAAGTCATATCTTTAAAAAAGTGAAGATGGAGCATTTTAAGAAACTGTGTTCACATAATAGTTTCATTGTAGCCTTGAATGCTCAAAAGGAGAAGTATTTAAACTATGATATAAGTACAAGTGGTAGCACTATCGGAAACGTATGCGTGCATTGTCATAACAGTAGGGAATTGAATTTCTTGGGAGTACCGAAAAAATTCCACTCTTATGTTGGTGGATTTGTGAGATTGAGATCTACAGAGATGATTGCACTCAAAGAGAATGCCAACATAAAAATAAATGTTGATGATAGAGAACAACTCCTTGCTAGTGCTGCTGGTAACACATTGCTCACTAACACCTCCTGTCGCCACCTTTCAGGTATTAGCATTCAAAGGAACGTCAAAAGAAGAAAGGCCTACTCTTCTACTAATATCATAAACCATATCTTGTATACGTGCCGAAACTGTAACCTGTGTAAAAATAATGTTGTAATACACAGTGAAATTGCCGGAAAAATAAAAAGGGTATTTGTAGAAAATATCACTAAGGAACATAAAGATGAATCGATGAAAAACAAAGTGCTAGCAAACGTTACTACCATTGATCAAACAGTCAATGAACCAAATAATACCAAAGACGAAACGCATATTGAACCTATCGGTGACATACCAGTAAAAATTGTGTATGACTCAAAATGGAATAATTATTATTCTACTGATTACGAACTAAGAGAAGACAATAGCTACAATATCAAGAGAGAACATGGTGAACTATTTTATGGAACAGATTCAAAATGTCAAAAGTTGATCATTGATATTTTTAATTTATCATAATATATTTTTGTATTAATATTCTAAATGAAATTATTTCATTAAAAATATATTATGCATTACATTGCTATGTGTTCATTATTTTTAGAGTATGCTAGCATATCAAACGTTTAGAATATCTATTAAAACATCGGATATGTAAGAAAAGGAATTTGCATACATCTATTGTCAGACACATGGGATAAAATTGACAAAATCTAAGTATCAAAGTGAATACATTTTTTCTATCAACATCTTTGTTAGATACATCGGATAAAATATATTAAATCTAAGTATCAGATTGAATACATTCTTTATCAACATCCTTTCTCGGATACGTTGGATAAAATTGTCAAAATCTATATATTAGAGTGGATAAATTCCTTATCAACTTCCTTTTGTCTGATACATCAGATAACATTCACAAAATCTGTGTATTAGAATAAATAAATTCCTTATCATCATCCTTTTTCGGTTACGTTGGATAAAATTGAGAAAATGTAAGTATCAGGGTGAATAAATTCTTTATCAATGTCTTTTTGACAGATACGTTTAATAACACTGACCAAATCTAAGTATCATAGTGAATAAATTCTATATCAACTTCTTTGTCGGATACATCAGATAACATTAACAAAATCTAAGTATCAGAGTGAATAAATTCTTTATCAACATGCTTTGTAAGATATTCTTGATAAAATTGAGAAAATCTAAGTATCAGAGTGAATAAATTCTTTATCAATGTCTTTTGACAGATACGTTTGATAACACTGACATAATTTAAGTATCGAATTGAAAAAATCATGTATTATAATTCTTTATATATACCATTGGCCAGATAGATTAAATAGCATCGACAAAATCTATCTGTTAGAACGAATAAACTCCTCAGCATCTTCCGTTGTTGGATATGTCATTATGAAAAAAAAAATGTAAGTAAGTCACAAAATCTGTCTTGAATTCACTTCTTGGATACACAATACAGAAATTTAATTCAGGAAATTATGAAAAAAATTGAACAAATTCTTTATTAACATTCTTTATCGATTGAAGTCTTCCTGGACAGACAATACAGCAATTTCACAAAATCTAAGTATCAGAGTGACTAAATTCTATATCAACATCCATTTCTTGGATACATATGATAAAATTGACAAAATCTAAGCGTTAGAGTGAATAATTTCTTTTATATCAACATCCTTTGTCAGATACATCGGATAAAATTGACAAAATATAAGTGTCAGAATGAATAATTTTTTCTTATCAACATCATTTGTCAGATACATCGGATAAAATTGACAAAATCTAAGTATCAGCATGAATAAATACTTTATCAACACCCTTTCTCGGATATTTCGGATAAAATTGACAAAATATAAGTATCAGAGTGATTAAATTCTATATCATCATCCTTTTCTCGGGTACATAATATAAAATTGATAAAATCTAACTATCAGTGTGAATAAATGCCTTATCAACATCCTTTCTCGGATATGTCGGATAAAATTGACAATATCTAAGTATCAGAGTGACTTAAATCTATAAGATCATCCTGTTCTCGGGTACATAGAATAAAATTGACGAAATCTAAGTGTTAGAGTGAATAATTTTTTTTATCAACATCTTTTGCCAGATACATCGGATAAAATTGACAAAATCTAAGCTTCAGAGTGAATAAATTTTTTATATCAACATCCTTTGTCAGAATCATGATACATCGAATAAAATTGACAAAATATAAATATCCGAGTGAATAAATGCTTTAACAACATCCTTTATCAGATATGTCGGATAAAATTGACAAAATCTAAGTATCAGAGTGATTAAATTCTATATAAACATCCTTTTCTCGGATATATAGGATAAAATTGACAAAATCGAAGTGTTAGAGTGAATAATTTTTTTTTATCAACATCCTTTGCCAGATACATTGGATAAAATTGACAAAATCTAAGTGTTAGAGTGGAATAAATTTTTTTTCTTATCAACATCCTTTGTCAGATACATCGAATAAAATTGACAAAATGTAAATGTCAGAGTTAATAAATACTTTATCAACAACCTTTATCGGATATGTCGGATAAAATTGACAAAATCTAAGTATCAGAGTGATTAAATTCTATATCACCATCCTTTTCTCGGATACATAGGATAAAATTGACAAAATCTAAGTGTTAGAGTGAATAAATTTTTATCAACATCTTTTGCCAGATGCATTGGATAAAATTGACAAAATCTAAGTGTCAGAGTGAATAAATGCTTTATCAACATCCTTTGTCGGATATGTCGGATAAAATTGATAAAATCTAAGTATCAGAGTGATTAAATTCTATATCAACATCCTTTTCTCGGATACATAATTTGACAACATAAATTGACAAAATCTAAGTGTCAGAGTGAATAAATTTTTTTTATCAACATCTTTTGTCAGATACATCGGAAGAAATTGACAAAATCTAAGTATCAGAGTGAACAAATTCATTTTCAACGTCTTTATCGGATACATCAGATAACATTCATAAAATCCAAGCTGTATTCATTTTGACTTTATGCATCGTTACGTCGAATTTAGGTTAGACCTGTTATAGATGGCAGCACACCCGCTCAGACACACAGTCATAGTGAGAGAGATATGCAAAAAGTTGGGTTAATTTAGGTTCACTTAGAGTGATGCGCCACTCTAATCGCTCTGATACTTAGGTTTTGTCAATTTTATCTGACATATCCGATAAAGAATGTTGTTAAAGTATGTATTCCCTCTAATATCTAGGTTTTGTCAATTTTATTCGATGTATCTGACAAAGGATGTTGATAAGAAAAAAATTTATTCACTCTGACACTTAGATTTTGTGAATTTTATTCTATGTATCTGGCAAAAGAAGTTGATAAAAAAAATTACTCACTCTAACACTCAGATTTTGTCAATTTTATCTTAGGGATCCGAGAAAAGGATGTTGATATAGAATTTAATCACTCTGATACTTAGATTTTATCAATTTTATCCGACATATCCGATAAAGGTTGTTGATAAAGTATATATTCAATCTGATATTTAGATTTTGTCAATTTTATTCGATGTATTTGACAAAGGATTTTGATTAGAAAAAAAAATTTATTCACTCTGACACTTAGATTTTGTCAATTTTATCCGATGTATCTGGCAAAGGATGTTGAAAAAAAAATTATTCACTCCTACACTTCGATTTTGTCAATTTTATCCTATGTATCTGAGAAAAGGATGTTGATATAGAATTTAATCACTCTGATACTTAGATTTTGTCAATTTTATCCGACATATCCGATGGAGGATGTTGATATAGCATTTATTTACTCTGATACTACGATTTTTTCAATTTTGTATGGTATATTTGACAAAGGATGTTGATAAAAAAATTTATTCACTCTGACACTTAGATTTTGTCAATTTTATCCGATGTATCTGGCAAAAGATGTTGATAAAAAAATTTACTCACTCTAATGCTTAGATGTCGTAAATTTCATCCTATGTATCCGAGAAAAGGATTTTGATATAGAATTTAATCATTCTAATACTTATATTTTGTCAGTTTTAACAAACAAAGGATTTTGATAAAGCATTTATTCATTCTGATAGTTAGGTTTCGTCAATTTTATCCCGTATATCTGACAAAGGATGTTGATAAAAAAGTATTCACTCCTATACTTAGATTTTGTCATTTTTATCCTATATACCTGGCAAAGGATGTTGATAAAAAAAAACAATTCACTCTGACACTTAGATTTTGTCATTTTTATCCTATGTATCTGGCAAAAGATGTTAATAAAAAAAATTATTCACTCTAACACTTAGATTTGGTCAATTTTATCCGACATATCCGACAAAGGATGCTGATAAAGCATTTATTCACTCTGATACCTAGATTTTATCAATTTTATCCTATGTACCCGAGAAAAGTTTGATAATATAGAATTTAGTCACTCTGATATTTAGATTTTGTCAATTTTATCCGACATATCCGAGAAAGGATGTTGATAAAGCATTTATTCACTCTGATAGTTAGATTTTATCAATTTTATATTATGTACCCGAGAAAAGGATGATGATATAGAATTTAATCACTCTGATACTTAGATTTTGTCAATTTTATCCGACATATCCGAGAAAGGATGATGTTAAAGCATTTATTCATTCTGATACTTAGATTTTGTCAATTTTATCCGATGTATCTGACAAATTATGTTGATAAAAAAATTATTCATTCTGACACTTATATTTTGTCAATTTTATCCGATGTATCTGACAAAGGATGTTGATAAAAAAAAATTATTCACTCTAACACTTAGATTTTGTCAATTTTATCCTATGTATCCGAGAAATGGATGTTGATATAGAATTTAATAACTATGATACTTATATTTTGTAAAATTGCTGTATTGTTTGTCGAGGAAGCGAATTCAAGCGATAAAGAATGTTAATAAAGGATTTGTTCAATTTGTTTCATAATTTCTTGAATGAAATTTCTGTATTATGTATCCAAGATGTGAATTCAAGACAGATTTTGTTACTTACTTATTTACAATTTTTTCATAAAGACATATCCAACAGGTGATGATGATGAGGAATTTATTCATTCTAATAAATAAATTTTGTCTATTTTATCCGACTTATCTGACAAATGATATTTATAAAGAATTTTAATTAAGAATTTGTTCAACTTGGTACTTGAATTCAGTTAGTGTTATCAAACGAATCTGACAAAATATACTGATACAGCATTGACTTGCGCTAATACTTAGCATTCCTCAATTTTGTCAAGCATATCTGACAAAGGACGTCGATAAGGAATTTGTTGCCCATTGTACTTAGATTTTCTCAGTTTTATCCAACGTAACCGAAAAAGGATGATGATAAGGAATTTATTTATTCTAATACACAGATTTTGTGAATGTTATGTGATGTATCAGACAAAGGGAAGTAGATAAGGAATTTATCCACTCTAATACATAGATTTTGTCGATGTTATCCGACGTATCCGAGAAAGAATTCTGATAAAGAATTTATTCAATCGGATGCTTAGGATTACTCAATTTATCCGATATATCTGACATAGATATTTATAAAAGAAATTTAATTACGCTTGTATTTAGATTTTGTCAATGTTGTCCCATGTATATGACAATAAGTGTATGCAAATTCCGTTTCTTACATCTCCAATGTTTAATAAACATTCTAAACGTGTAATATCCTAGAATACTCTAAAAACAATGAAAACATAACAATGTGATGCATAATATATTTATAATGAAATAATGCTATGTAGAATACTAATACGAAAATGTATTATGATACATTATTAATATCAATGATCAACTTTGGACATTTTGAATCTGTTCCATAAAACAGTTTACCATGTTCTCTCTTGATATTGTAGCTATTGTCTTCTCTTAGCTCGTAATCAGTAGAATAATCATTATTCCATTTTGAGTCATACACAATTTTTACTGGTGTGTCACCGATAGGTTCAATATGCGTTTCGTCTTTGCTATTACTTGGTTCAATGACAGGTTGATCAATGGTAATAATGTTTGCTTGCACTTTGTTTTTCATCGATTCATCTTTATATTCCTTAGTGATATTTTCTACCAATGCCCTTTTTATTTTTCCGGCAATTTTCCTGTGTATTACAACATTAGTTTTACACAGGTAACAGTTTCGGCACGTAGACAAGATAGGGTTTATGATATTAGTAGAAGAGTAGGCCTTTCTTCTTTTGACCTTCCGTTGAATGCTAATACCCGATAGCTGACGATAGGATGTATCAGTAGGTAATATGCTACCTGCAATAGTAGCAAGGAGTTATCCTCTATCATCAGCGATTATTTTTATTTTGGTATTCTCTTTGAGTGCAATCATCTCTGTAGATCTCAATCTTGCATATCCACCAACATAAGAGTTGAATTTTTTCAGTACTCCAAAGAAATTTAATTCCTTACTGTCATGACAATGCACGCATACGTTTCCGATAGTGCTACCACTTGTACTTATTTCATAGTTTAAATACTTCTCCTTGTATGCATTCAATGCTACAATAATACTATCATGTGAACACAATTTCTTAAAATGCTCCATCTTCACTTTTTTAAAGATATGCCTTATGTGTTTATCGTTCCACTGCGTAAAAAATACTGATTTAATACATGCAATAAACTAGGTAGTGTCGATAACCCGCCATAAAGTACCAGTGGGAAAGCCGCATCGTGTCTCTGAGCAAGCATAGAGTACAATTATTAAAACCATAAGCATATTTCATGTCATTTTAAGATACGTAAAAAAAAGTTGGATAATTTCGGTCCAAAAAAAAATTTAGTCCGATAAAAAAAGTGCTACTACTAACAATATTTTTCTAATAGTAAAAGTCACGACTAACATTTCTATACCATTCTCATTTTGAATTTGGAAAATATTAAATGTGATTTCTTTTATGTTTTAAGTATGTTATATCTCATTCTAAGAGATGTAAAAAAAAGTATAAAAAATGGGGGGGGGAGGGGCCAAAAAGTTGGGGGAGGGGGCCCCTTGGAGGTTAGGGATATGGGAATCTTTGGGGGTTGAGGTTCTTGGTGGTTAGGGTCATAGGTGCTTATGATCCTTGACGGTTCATGCTCATATATACCTCTCTACTTGATTTGCAAGGATTTCTAAGGGTTGTTCTGAATTTCATTATTAAAATTCTTTTCTTGACATCTACATCTCTATTAGTATCAACTTTTTAGTATACTATAACGTTAGACCATGTTTTATATTGTCAACAGTGTTCAAACGGTACTTGTGTAATATACAGAATACATCGGTGAAGTAAAGGTAAGTAAACTCTCAAGACCATTTTATCATCATTAACCATTCTCATAGATTGAGGCTATTCCAAATTTATAATAAATAAGCTATGAGTTAACAACCCCCTCGGGCTTACCTTAACTGCTAATCAGTTTAACCCTTTTTTGCCACCTTCATACGATCCGATCACTAATTAGGATCATTCACACCCCTATTATTCAATCAACAATTAATATCGTTAATACAGTCCAATTCGCAAATGCTATACCCTTTTTCGCAAACAGAGTTTTTTTTGGTAAAGAATTTAGCGCTATATGCCATTCAATTCTAAACAAGATGTATGGTACATTCAGTCTAGAGGTTATTAGTGTCTGACAATTTTTGAGTCAGAAACATGGACGGTTTGTATGTATCTTTAGCAAAAAACATTATTTATACGAAGAACACTATTTTCTTACCCTATGACTGAAACCAGTATTTTTTATAGAAGGCGCAATAAACCTTTTGAATACGTAATGTGACGATCGATAGTTTTCGCTTAGAAACCTGTGTCTAAACCCGTCTGGTAATGCATATACCGTCTGTAGTACTAGATAAGATACTGTCTTTTTACCAAGGACATTAAATCTGTCTTTGTATTCCATAGGACATTAAATCTGTCTTTGTATTCCATAAACATTAAATCTGTCTTTGTATTCCATAAACATTAAATCTGTCTTTGTATTCATGCCTCAGGCGTAGGTTTCGTATCTATTACACTTTTGACCATATCATACCAAGGAAATCTCTTTAGTTTGAGGTAATAAACCTAAAAAATCTGTCTGATTGCTTGGTCACATTATAGGACCATAATATAACGTATTTGCTTGCTTTATAGGTCCATAATATAGTGTGTTTGGTCGTTTTATACGATCTGGTTTCGGAGTAACTATATCGATTCTACTGGCAACTAACCCCCCTCTCACGCCCACCATTTTCCCAAACACATCTAATCAAAATTTTGAAATAACCATTTTGTTCAACGTTGTTGAAAGTTATGGAAACCTCACAGCCCTCAAGGCAAGGGTTGTAAGTTATGCCCTGGGGTCATATAAGATTTTTATAAAAAGTGTTGTCGTAGAAACTTCAAAAAGGGCTCATTTGATCTGAAATTGAAAGGGCTAGTGTCGTTTTTAATAATCGAAATCAAGAGGTATTGGAGGGCAACTAACCCCCCTCTGACGCCCACCATTTCCCCAAACACATCCAATAAAAGTTTTGATATAGGCATTTTGTTCAACGTAGTTGAAAGGTCCGGAAATGATACTTTTGAGCTCTCACAGCTCTCAGGGCAAGGGTTGTAAATTATACTCTGGGGGCATATAAGGTATTTATAGAAAGCGTTGTCGTAAAAACTTCAAAAAGACCTCATTTGATTGGAAATTGAAAGGGTAATAGTCGAAAGTGATTGGAGGGCAACTAACCCCAGTCTTACACCCACCTTTTCCCCAAACACATCCAATCAAAATTTTGAGATAGCCATTTTGTTCAACGTAGTTGAAAGGTCCGGAAATTATGTCTCTGAGGATGACAAACCCCCCACAGCCCTCAATGCAAGGGCGGTAAGTTATGCCCTGGGAGATATAAGGATTTTATAGGAAGCGTTGTCGTAGAAACTAAAAAGAGGAATTATGATCGGAAATTGAAAGGGCTAGTGCCCTTTTTTATAGTCAAAAGTGATTGGAGGGCAACTAACCCCCCTCTCACCATTTCCCCAAACACATCCAATCAAAACTTTGAGGTAGGCGTAGTTGAAAGTTCTGGAAATTAGGTCTTTGAGGATGACAACCTGCCCCCCCAAAGCCCGCAGAGCAAGGGTTGTAAGTTGTGCTCTGGGAGAATATAAGGTTTTTATAGAAAGATTTGTCGTAGAAACTTCAAAAAGGGCTCATTCGATCGGAAATTGACAGGGTTAGTGCCCTTTAAGTAATTGGAGAGCAACTAACCCCCTCTGACACCCACTGTTTCCCCGAACACATCCAATCAAAATTTTGAGATAGCCATTTTTGTTTAAAGTAGTTGAAAGGTCTAGAAATTATGTCTTTGAGGCTGACAAACCCTCCACAGCCCCCAGGGCAAAGGTAATAAGTTATACCCTTGGGGTATATGAGGTTTTTATAGAAAGTGTTGTCGCAGGAGCTTCTAAAAGGGCTCATTCAATTGGGAATTGAGAGGGCTAGTGCGAAAGCTAGTTATTATTAGTCAAAAGTGATGGGGGGGGACGAATCTACCCCCCCCCCCATGCCCATCATTTTTTCAAACACTTCCGATCAACATTTTGATATAACCATTTTGTTAAACGTAGTTGATGGGTCAGGAAATTATGTCTTTTAGTATGATACCTCACCCCACAGCCCTCAGGGCTAAGGTTGTAATTTATGCTCTGGGGGCAAAGAAGGTTTTTGTAGAAAGCGTTGTCGTAAAAACTTCAAAAAGGGCTCATTCGATTGAAAACTGAGAGGGTTATTGCCCTTTTAATAGTCAAAAGTAATTGGAGGGAGAATCCCCCCCCCCATGCCCATCATTTCCCCAAACATTTCTGACACACAATGTGATAGGGCAATTTTCTTTAACCTAGTTGAAGTCCTGAGAGCATTTGCATTTAGGAAGGACAACCTCCTCCCCATAGCCTTCTGAACAAAGGGTTCTTAGTTATGTCCTTGGGGTATATAAGATTTTTGTAGAAAGTTTGGTCGTAGAAGCTTCATAAAAGGCTCATTCGATTGGAAATTGAGAGGACTAGTGCCTTTTTTATTAGTGAAAAGTGATCAAAGGGCAAATGACCCCCACACGCCCATTATTTCCCCAAGCACTTCCAATCAAATTTTTAATATAGCCAATTTTTCAACGTATTTGAAAGGTCTGGAAATTATGTCTTTGAGGATAACACCCCCCCCCCCCAGCCATCAGGATAATGGTTGTAAGTTATGCCCTGGGGGCATATAAGGTTTTTATAGAAAGCTCGGTGGTATAAGCTTCAGAGGGGGCTCATTGGATTGGTGTTCAGACGCTCTAGTGCTCTTTTTAAGAGTCAACGTGATCAGAGGGCAGCTCCCCCCCCCTCCACACACACACAAACACGTCGTATTGTCCCGAACTGCATCTAATAGAAATTTTGAGATAAACATTCTATTCAAAATAGTCTAAATATCATATAACAAGGCCTTTGGGGTTGAAACAAACCCCAGAGATCAGGGGCAAGGATTGTAAGTTATGCCCAGGGAGGATATTTAAGGTTTTTATGGAAGGGATGGTTGTTTAACAGTTGAAAAGGCTCGTCTGGTTGAAAATTGGAAGTTCTAGTTCCTTTTTAAGCGTCAAAAGTGATGGACGGCTTTTAGCCCCCCCCCTCCCTTTTCTCCAACTCCTCCTTTCACCAAACGTATCTGATTGAATTTATGAGATAGGGATTTTTTTCAAAATAGTTCAAAGAACATAGAATAATGTCTCTAGGGATGAAACAACCCCCCAGCGCATGGGCGCCCGCAAAGAGGGGGGGGGGCCGGGGAGTCATGCCCCCCCCTGGAATTTCGACCAGACTAGGAAGAAAATATAAGTGTAACAACTAATCAAAGTAAAAGAATTTCTTATTTTTGTTTTGTCTTTGAGGGCTGCGGTGAAACTTATTTAAAATCAACTCACAATTCAATTTAATTCTTAGATTAACTCAACAAAGTTCATTATTTATCTATTTCAAGGAGGCCAAAAACAAAACCAAATTTATGGTGTAGAGTAAGTATTTTCAAAGGAATTGTTATGCCCTAGCAATAGTGCAACAAGCTTGATAAAGCTTACCGCATTTTGGAATTAATCAACAAAGAAATTCTTATCTATATACAGCGTCGTTCCCTACTAGGAGTCTGTTTGGTCTTGGTTTTTGCTCATATTCTGCCAAGCTTAAAACTTAAGTATAATTTTTTTTATTCTTTTCCTTCATTTTTAAAATATAATCCCAGTTAAGGGGTAATATTCTAATTTTACTTAAGTCTATATTCATCATCCCGTGTCTATTTTATTTTCTTCATCCTATAAGGTACTATTCTATTAGGAATTTCGCTTGCCTTTCTTTCATAATAATGAAACTTAACTTTTAGCTTAAACCTGAACGGGAATTCAGTCAAGATACCAGAATTTATGAATTAAAAATATTGATCTTTTAATAAATCAACAAATAATTAATAATTAATCAACAAATAATTCTAAATAAATTACAAATAAATTGAATAGTAAAATTGAATAGGCTTAAATTGAATAGTAAAATTAATAGTAATTAGTAAAAATATTAGTGAAATAGTGACCATTCTTTTTTTATAGTAAAACTCTTGTTTGTTCTATACTGGTATAGAATCACATTTTTGTATCACTCACTGTTTGAAATATGATCAGTCCAAAGGTATCATGATCAGTTTGGTGGCCGGCGTTTACCCCCCCCCAGCTATTATCCCCTTGGAAAATACTCCCCCCCCCCAGTTTAAAATACCCCCCTCCCCCGCGGAAAATACCCCCCTCCCCGGTAAATACACACCCGTGGAAAAAAAGGCTTTCCAAATCTGAGAATTTTATTTGAGTTTTATTTTATCTCCGCTATTCTGGTATCTGGCCCCCCCCCCTGGAAAATTTTCTGCGGGTGCCCTTGCTGCAGCGTCCTGGGGATAAGGTTCTAAGTTATTATATGAGGGCATATGAGGTTTTATTGAATGGGGGGTCATATAAACATCAGATGGGGCTTAAGTAGGAATGAGAGTGCCAGCACAGATGGGGCACCTCTGCTGCCATCTATAATCGAGTCTAACGGTACAAGATCACATGTCTCCTTCTAGGCCAATCAGAGAGCTACAATCCCTGTACGAACAGGACCACACCTCTTTCTAGGCCAATCAGAGATGTTTCTAAGCCTAATGGATACAGACGGGAGTTTACAACATTGCCAGATAAGAGCGAGTCTAACGGGACAGGATCATTGATCTACTAACGGAATTAGAAATGACATCACTTGATTTCTAGGAATTATGCGGGACTCTAAAGAGATAGAAATTCCATTTTTAAATATGGCTTCTCTCGTCTTTAGGTTGAGGGATAAATTTTAATATTATTTCGAAGCCTTAATAGTTTAACTAGGAACACCATAGATATTTTCAGAAATTCAAACGAGATCAAGATAGATTGAATATATTTAACGCGGGAGTTGTTTCCTGGGAATTTTAAATGTGACAGCGCA
Source organism: Artemia sp. Qi Xiang Cuo (assembly GCF_049724085.1). Classification (NCBI taxonomy): domain Eukaryota; kingdom Metazoa; phylum Arthropoda; class Branchiopoda; order Anostraca; family Artemiidae; genus Artemia; species Artemia sp. Qi Xiang Cuo. The sequence goes on from NC_142796.1 coordinate 62,562,583, forward strand.
GGGATGCCAAAACAAAGGAACATTCAGAAATTACGTTTAGGGGAATATTTGGGCGAAACAGATTGAGACATTTTAGGGGATTATTTGGGCGAAACAGATTGAGACATTTTAGGGGATAAATTTGGAAGAAGTAGAAACGAAGCAGGTAAGGCATCTCAGGGAATGCTAACTCTATTAAGAGATACACATTATTTTTTATTTGGGTGTCTCTCGAGGGTGTTCTGTATAATACACAAGTAGCACTTGAAGTTTTGTAAGGTCCCCTACCCCAACCTCGAAGGGCCCCCCTCCAACTTTTGGGCTCCCTCCCCCCATTTTTTTTATACTTTTTTTTATTTTTTTATTTTAAACATGGTATTTTTTCAACTTTTTTTTTACATCTCTTAGAATGACCTTTAAGCGTTATTTTTCTCCTAATGTAAATTTAGGCTAACAACATGACTTTTTTTAGTACTCTCGTTTATTTGATTGAAACTGTTTAATAATAATAAAAATGAGGGTACTATTTTCCTCCACTAGGTATTGTTTCGGAGATCTGTTAAGGAAATTTGGTATAGGTGAATCAAATATTATTGAGATATCTTTAGCGAGGAAATATATATTTTAGAGAATACAGCTCAGAGGTCTGAGGCAGCATGTTGAGCTTTTTCATGGTATTTGAAGCATCTTTAGAATAGTTACATGTAAGTAATGTTTAAGATAATTCTTCGCATATATTTTAATTTTTTTATTTTTGTTACAAGTAGTCGTTTTTTTTAATTTATCATATTAAGATATCTTAAACATCTTTAAAATAGATACATAGACATAGACATTTTAGGGGATAAATTTGGAAAAAGTAGAAACGAAGCAGGTAAGACATCTCAGGGAATGCTAACTCTATTAAGAGAAACACATTACTTTTTATTTGGGTGGTTCTCGATGGTGTTCTGTATAATACACAAGTAGCATTTTAAATGTTGTAAGGTCCCCTACCCCAACCTCGAAGGGACCCCCACCAATTTTTGGGCTGCCTCCCCCATTTTTTTATACTTTTTTTTGATTTTTTATTTTAAACATGGTATTTTTTTCAACTTTTTTTTACATCTCTTAGAATGACCTTTAAGCGTTATTTTTCTCCTAATGTAAATTTCAGCTAACAACATGACTTTTTTGAATATTCTCGTTTATTTGATTGAAACTGCCTAATATTAATAAAAATGAGGGTAGTATTTTTCTCAACTAGGTATAGTTTCGGAGAGCTGTTAAGGAAGTTTGGTATAGATGAGTCGTATTAAATTCAGATGGGTCTCATTTGATTTTAAATTGGAAGTTATAGTGCCCTTTTTAAGATTCAAAGTGGTTTGAGAAAAACCTCCCCCCCCCCCCACGCCCTATCATTTCCCATAACAATTATCCAAACAAAGTTTTGAGACATCAATTTTTCAGTATTGTTGAATGGCTCAGTAATTATGCAAAGCAATAGTTGTAGTAGCTGTTGTAGCATTAGTAGTAGTATGCAAATAGCACCTTTTTTCAACATCTCCTTCAACACACGATGAAATTTTTAACTTAATACCATAAATTGGTCCTGAGGCATTGCTGATACGTCCTCTTGACAACCTATATGGGTATACTGTGTTTAGATTTATTTCAATACAGTTACAACATTGCCCAAAATTTTTGCCCAAATACCCTTAGGTTTATTAGTTGTAGTAGTATCACCATTAAATATAGTAGTAGCAGTAGGAGTACAGTAAACAGTAGAAGTCGTAGCTTTCGGAGCATTAGCGCCAGCAGTAGCATTAGCAGTAAGTAGTAGTTGCACGAGTAAAAGCATTAGTATTATGATGCAAATATTGTCCTTTGGTTAGTTCAACAACCCCCACAACAACCGTTGTAAGTTTTAATTTCACACACGAATCTGTTCCTAAGATATGGCTGATATGCCCTTTTGACACCCTGCATGCGGATGGCAGGTTGTCATCCGTACAAGAGAAATATTCTCTGAAAATTTTACCTTCGTACCTTCATGGTACACAGGTTGTGGATTTTGAGCTAGCCAGAAGATACTGTGTGTATTCATTTAATGCTGCTTCTACGGTTACTGTAACTAACGACACTAATTGCATTAAGTTTAAACTTTTAGGGGATGTTTAGGAGGAGTTTCAATTAAACGAAAAACCTATATGCATGCAGGTATTAAAAGGGTATATAAGCACCATAGGGCATATAAGGACATAGGCAGCGATGCTCTACCATAGCCTGTAATATCATTGATATTTTAAAGGAGCTAATTTGATTAAAAATTAGAAGTTATAGTGCCCTCTTCAGAGTCAAAAATGATTGAAGGGCAATCAGCCCTCCTCTTTAGCTCATAATTTTCCAGACACTTCCAATCACAATTTTCAGACAGCCATTTTGTTCAGGATAGCTGAATAGTCTAGTAACTATATCTCTATAACTACCACAAATCAGTATCAATAAATAAATTAAACCTAAAACGAACAGAAATTAAAATAAATAACAGAGTCAAACTCAAAACGAGTAGAAATTAATATGAGTAGGGTTCAAAACCCATATGCCTCTCTAAAATCCAGAATATAATTTGTACTTTACTGAAAAAATTTCTTTTAAATGTTTTCACTTTTACAACTTTAAGAAATCTAAATTAATTTAAGATTTTAAGGAATAAATATCAGCATAAGTATATTAAACTGACAATGCACATTCATTTGAATTTGGTTAAGAATTACCGTAGTCTGCCTTAACTAATACAAATACAGGTTATCCACATAATCATTTAGGAGGCACAAAACCATGATTGAAAAAAAAAACCTTTAAGGACTTGAACCTTTGATTTCCTAATTCAAAGTCCGAACTCCGACTGAACTACGAACTCTATTAATCTAATTTGATCGATTGTAGTGGGGTCGTTTTGTACAAGAATCGTGCACTTCTGCCAAAAAGCACCAATATTGGTGGAAATATAGAATAATGCACGGGGAATCTAATGTTGACGAGAAGCACGTCGAGTGGACGCTCTAAAGCACCTTTACGAGTGCCCGAAACACTAAAAAATGCGCAAGTTTACCAGCATCTCTACAGAAGCATCAAAACCTCTGAATATACATTTTAAGATATGGTGATTCCAATGGTGGCTATATAAAAGGATCGCTCTGAAGCGAGCAAAAGAGCGCTAAAAAAGCGAGTAAAGCTCAAGATATGAGCACCTATCCCATATAATACCAAAACAGACAAAAACATAATTTAGAGTACTAGAAGTCCGTAGATCATAGGCGGCAGCTCGAGTCTGCTCGTCAAAGAGCAAATTTGCGCGCTCAATTGCGTGCAAAAAGCGCAAAACTGATGGAAAGTTTGAAGAAACTCCAGAAAAAGTGGTAATGTAATACAAAGTATTGGGAGCCCAATAATAACAGGTAGAAAGTCGAGCGATCACTTTATAGCACCTTTGCAATCGCTGAAAAGTGCGCTAAAAGCGCAAAACTCATCTGCTTGTTACAGAAAGTTCAGATTTGGTAGAAACACGGTTTGAAATACCCTACTGAGAGTCGAGTGGTATTGAAAAGTAAGTGAATCTGTATGCCAAATTTACAAAATATTAGTTTCTTAAAACAAGCGATAATTCGAAATGACATCGACCATGCAATATGAAGCGCGATTTAGAGCCTCCAGCAGAGACCACGATGCTTGACATGAAAAGAATGAAGGATTTCGAACACAAATAGTCTTTTTCGGAGATGCGCAACCAAAAAAGCCATTTCCTATAGATTTTTATATAGCGAACTTATTATTATCCATGTCCCACCTTCAAGGGACCCCCAATACCACTTCCCAAAATCTTTGCCCCCCCACCCTTTTATGAGCATAGAATATATTTTTTTGCACTTTGAATTTTTTTTTTTTTACATATTTTAAAATGGCATTGCATGCTTAGATGACTACCTAATATTCTTTAAACCCATTACAATTCTATGAATAAATTTTTATTTGGGTTGAAACTGAAAGGTATAACTGTAATGAGTATAACGTTTGAACTGATGGATTAAATTGACGTGGTTTATTCAGTGAATTATCCATAGAATGAATAGTTTTAACTCTGTTGATTATAAAGTTTGAACAGATGAACTAAATTTGACATGCTTTATTCCTGGAAATTTTGTAAGAACTAAAAGCTTTAACTCTGTCGAGTATAAAATTTGAGCTGATGGATTAACTTTGACGTGGTTTATTCAGTGAGTTTTTCCAAGAATAAATAGCTTTAACTCTGCTGAATACAAAGTTTGGAAAGATGAATGATGAGAAATCAATACGGAAACAGCCGTTTTATCAAGCATCATCTGCTTTTCGATAAATCTAGAGCTATCTTCATGATGTGGAGAATCAACTATGAAGTTTCATTCATATTCATAAGGTCATATAAAGCGGACAAAACTGAGGCAACAAAAAGTAGGTTATTAATCTACTTTGCGACTGCTATTTGGCTTGTTGTAACACCAACCAGACCAGAATTTTCTTTCGAATCAAGATTTATGAGGGATTCGACAGTATGATCCGCCGGCACAAGGTTAAACGAGTCTGGTCGCCTTTTCACATTGAATAGGCCCGTTTTTTAGCACTAAGATCTTACATCTAAGATCTTACATCTTTCTGCAAAGATTATCGTTTTTTAACTCATCTTTGTTCTAAGATCTTACAGCTCACTGATGTTAGCAAAAAGTGTGAAGACCACCACTGTTTTGCCATATAGAACAATGATGAGAGAACTTTGATGATCTGCTCATTATTGTTCTCAGACCGCTGATCAGAGCAGAATTATGAAAGACGTTTGCACAAAAACAACCAAAGATTTAAGATTTTTGTTAAAATATTTCACTTTTAAGCGTTTTCTGACAAAATATTTAAGATCTTAGCAGATTGATGAGTGAAAAAACGCCCCTAATATGATCTTCGGTTATCAGCAAAGTGATGAATTTGACGTTCGTGCAATGAGATCATATTGCAAGGTATCGCTCCCGTAAAATTTCCGCTAGGTGCATAAGTGTAGCGCAAAGAGAGTGTCCGAGCGTGGAAAGTTCTGGGCCACATCGGAAGGGTTAGGGAGGGTAGAGAAACTGCAAAAATACTTACTATTGTACAGAGTATAGATTTCTCACGCTATTATCGATCAGTTGAAGAACTCTTAAATTCTTAATGCTTGCAAGTGCAAATTAAGGCAAGGTAAATGGGAAAAGTAGAGTGGAGACATAATACTCCCCCTCTACTCTTGAAATCCGTCATTAGTGGAAATACATCTGAAATTGCACTCATGGAGAAATATTCTACCAGACAAAATGCTCAAAAAAACTCCCCAGAATAAAAATATACCCAATATTTGTTTTGTTTTTTTGTTTCCTGTTTCTGCAGATACCCCATTTTTGCCATTGGCAGCAGGCATTTTGATTGCGCCACCAGATATTCACTTTCAGCACTTTTTTCTGCCCTAGATTCCATATTCAAACCTTCTTTAGCTCGTTGAAGCCTGGTAACTATTTTCTAGCGATCTTTCTTTACCGTGGGTCCTTGACTAATAAGATTTTTTGGATAACATGTATTCTTACAGAAATCGTCGCATAGCACGTATTTTCTACAGGAGTTGTCGCTATAAATTGTTCCTGAGAGCATTCGGGTGGCTGAGCACCTGGGTTTATTCAAAAATAAATCGAAAAAAATATTTGTTAAGTCAAGGTTCACAGTATTATTTGGTACTTTTGCATTATATCCTACATACGAAAGAAGTCAAGTTTTGTTAATGCTAATGAAATAAAATAGGATGAAAATATAATAGTTTAGAAACAAATTTGGGCTATATATTTACACATTAGGGGGGGAGTAAAGCATAGAATATATCAAATACGTAACCTAAATTAACCTAGGTACCTTTTTCCCCCGTAAACCACCAAAAACAATAGATTAAACATTGTAAACGGAATGACAAACCACGCTTTGCGATCCATTTATCCATTGCAAATACCCGTTTGACTGGTTTCCTGAAGCATTTCCCTATGCAGTATATAGCGGTGTGTAAGATATAATGCATAAGTACCGTTTTTATTGTTTTTTTTAATTTTTTGTTCCTTTGTTTATAGTTAATTATTAGTTAGTAGATGAGTTGTATGTACCCGCCCAGTCACAAGTCTTTTGTTTTATTATTATTATTATTATATGTTGTTCCTTTGTTTATAGTTGATGGTTAGTTAGTATATGAGTTGTATGTACCCGTCCAGTCGCAAGTACTGTTTTGTATCTTTCTTGGGGCGGGTATTGGAATATTAGTTAAATGTATTTTTTATGTTAAATAAACTGAACTGAACTGAACTGACATATCCCCCCCCCCATTTAAATAGTGACCGAATTTCAAATTTGAAAGTATTCGAAAAATAAAGTTAGAATTATTGACGTATCCGTTGGGCATTGTTTGACAAAGAATATCCAGAAAATATGAACAGTGCTTAGCATCATTGCGGCAGAAAGCTTAAATTAACTTAAAATTGCCAGGGATGCCAATTGGAAGGTAGAGTTGACTTCTAGAGCTTTGAATTACCTTCCCCTTTGTATCTTTGTTTAAAAAAAACGAATTCTATAAAAATTACACAATAGTTTTTTTGTGTGTAAATCAGTGTATAGGGGTATACATTTCCGGAGGGAGTTACACTTAATATCGTTTTTATGTCTATTAGTTTGTTATCAAATTTCTTTTTTTGGAATTTTGGTTCCTATTGACCAAAGTCAGTCCTTACTTGCAGTTTGTAACCACAAACTGCTTTACAGAGAGAACATTTTTCCTGACATAGAAAATATCATCCTAAAGCACTAATATTCCGACTTAGTCCAACTGAAGGGAGATTAAAGTTTAATCAGTTGTGTGTATCCACAAAAATTTAGGAGCAAAGGAAGGGGTAAGTAGTAACCTAGGTGCTGATCCTACGAGTGATTGCATAATATGACTTACCACAGACAGGTATCTAGTACTACAAACGGTACATGACTTACCAAGGGCAGGTATCTAGTGCTACAGAAGGGATATGACATATCAGACAGGTTTCTATGGGTCAATACCCATTTTTTTACCAATCAGAGAGAGTGGATACGGAGGGCACTTAATATACGGTAACTTGATTATCATAGCTATAGCAATCAGATTCAATACATATCAGACGGGTTTTTGAGGTTAACAGCCTAGCTGGTTAACAGCCAAACTTTCGGCTATTAGCATTCAACAGAAGGTTTAATGATTGCATACGGTATTAGATACCAAAAAACTGTATCATTTGCGTAAAACTAACTCAATTTGCGCAAAAAGGTATTCCATTGGCATAACTCTGCTCTGAATGATCTTAATTGTTGATTAATAGGGGTGCAACAGAGCTCAAGATTTATCTTAATTGGATTGTATGAAAGTGCTAAAAGGGTTAAACTGCTTACCAGTTAAGGCAAGTCTGAGGGAGGGGGTGGTAACTCTTACGCAACTTAACATAAATTTGGAATAACATCAATGGTATCAATCTATGGAAACAATTACTGCTGACAAGGTGAGCATAGTACTTGACTTAGCTTTATTTATTTGCTGTGTTCTGTATAAAACATAACTATAAATTGAGCAGGGTTGCCAATATAAAATATCCTTTAGTATTGGGATATGCTAAAAAGCTGAAAGTAATAGAGTCGAAGTCGCAAATATGACCTTGTGAGTTGACCTAGCTTTACTTCTTGGCTGTGTTCTGTGTAATACACAAGTATCATTTGAGTAGTGTTATCAATATAAAATATGTCTTAGTATTGGAGTATGCTAAAAAGTTGCGACTAATAGAGATGTAGATGCTAAGAAAAGAATTTTATTAAAGAAATTCAGGACAATCCTTAGAAATCAACTAGTGAGATGATTATGGGTTTGAACCATCAAGGACCGCAACCATCAATGACCCTAACCACCAAGGACCTCAACCTCCAAGGGTTCCCTATCCCAAACATGAAATATGCTTGTGGCTATACCAATCGTACTCTATGCTTGCTCATAGACACGACGCGGCTTTCCCACTGGTAGTCTATGGCAGGTTATCGACACTACCTAGTTTATTGCATGTATTAAATCAGTAATTTTTACGCAATGGAAGGATAAACACATAAGTCATATCTTTAAAAATGTGAAGATGAAGCAATTTAAGAAATTGTGTTCACATGATAGTGTTATTGTAGCATTGAATGCTGACAAGGAGAAGTATTTGAACTATGAAACAAGTAAAATGGGTAGCACTATCGGAAACGTAAGCGTGTATTGTCATGACAGAAAGGAAGTAAATTCCTTTGGAGTACCAAAATAATTCAACTCTTATGTTGGTGGATGTGCGAGATTGAGATCTCCGGAGATGATTGCACTCAAAGAGAATGCCAACATAAAAATAATCGTCGATGGTAGAGGACACCTCCTTGCGACTGTTGCAGGTATCACATTACCTAATGATACATCCTATCGTCATCTTTCGGGTATTAGCATTCAACGGAACGTAAAAAGAAGACAGGTGTACTCTTCTGCTAATATCATAAACCATATCTTGGCTAGGTGCCGGAACTGTTACCTGTGTAAAAATAATGTTGTAATAGACAGTGAAATTGCCAGAAAAATAAACAGGGTATTGGTAGAAAATATCACTAAGGAATATAAAGATGAATCGATAAGAAAAGAGTGCCGGCAAACGTTACTACCATTATTGATCAAACAGCCAATGAGCAAAATAGTACCAAAGACGAAACGCATATTGAACCTGTCGGTGACACACCAGTAAAAATTGTGTATGACTCAAAATGGAATAATGATTATTCTACTGATTACTAACTAAGAGAAGAAAATAGCTAAAATATCAAGAGAGAACATGTTGAACTCTTTTATGTAACAGATTCAAAATGTCCAAAGTAGTTCATTGATATTAATAATGTATAATAATATATTTTTTGTATTAATATTCTACATGACATTACTTCATTAAAAATATATTATGCATTACATTATTATGTGTTCATTATTTTCAGAGTATGCTAGCATATCAAACTTTTAGAATGTCTATTAAAACATCGGAGATGTAAAAAAAGGAATTTGCTTACATCATATCTCGGATAAATAGGTTAACATGGAGAAAATCTATGTATCAGAATGAACAAATTCTTTATCAACATCTTTTGTCGGATAGGTCAGGATAAAATTGATAAAATCTAAGTATCAGAGCGAATAGATTCTTTATCAACATCCTTTACCGGATATGTCGGTCAACATTATCAAAATCTAAGTGTCAGAGTGATAAAATTCTGTATAAACATCTATTGTCAGATACATGGGATAACATTGACAAAATCTATGTATCAGAGTGAATAATTTTTTTCTATCAACATCTTTGTCAGATACATCGGATAATATTGACTAAATCTAAGTATCAGATTAAATAAATTCTTTATCAACTTCCTTTGTCAGATACATCAGATAACATTCACAAAATCTAAGTATCAGAGTGGATAAATTTTGTATTATCTTCTTTTGTCAGATATGCTTGTTAAAATTGAGAAAATCTAAGTATCAGAGTGAATAAATTCTTTATCATCGTCCTTTACCAATGTCTTTTGACAGATACGTTGGATAAAACTGCCCAAATATAACTATCATAGTGAATAAATTCTTTATCAACTTATTTTTCCGGATACACCAAATAACTTTCACGAAATATGAGTATCAGAGCGAATTAATTCTTTATCATCGTCCTTTGTCAGATTTGCCTGATAAAATTGATAAAATCTAAGTATCAGAGCAAAAAGATTCTGTTTCAACATCCTTTGCCGGAAATGTCAGCTAACATTATCGAAACCTAAGTGTCATTAACTAAATTATATATAAACATCTATTGTCATATACATGGGATAAAACTGACCAAGTCTAAGCATCAGAGTGAATAAATTTTTACTATCAGCATCATTGTTGGACACATTGGATAAAATCGACAAAATCTAAGTATCAGATTGAATAAATTCTTTAACAACATCTTTTGTCGGATACGTTGGATAACATTGTCAAAATCTAAGTATCAGAGTGAATGAATTCTTTATCAACTTCTTCTGTCTGTTACATCAGATGATATTCACAAATCAAGTTATCAGAGTGAATAAATTCTTTATCAACGTCCATTGTCAGATATGCTTGATAAAATTGAGAAAATCTAAGCAGCAGAGTGAATAAATTCTTTATCATTATCATTTGACAGATACGTTTGATAGTATCAGAGTGAATAAATTTTTTATCATCGTCCTTTGTCAGATATGATTGATAAAATTGAGAAAATCTAAGCATCAGAGTGCATAAATTCTTTATCAATGTCTTATGAAAGATAAGTTTGATAACACTGACAAAATCTAAGTATCATAGTAAATAAATTCCTTATCAGCTTCTTTTGTCGGATACATCAGATAACATTCACAAAATCTAAGCATCAGCGTGAATAAATTCTTTATTATCGTCCTTTGTCAGATAGGATTGATAAAATTGCGAAAATCTAAGTATCAGGTTGAATAAATTCTTTATCAATGTCTTTTGATAGATACGTATGATAACACTGACAAAATTTAAGAATCAAAGTGAACAAACTCTTTATTAACATTCTTTATCGATATCATTTGTCGGATACGTCGGATAACATTAACAAAATCTAGGTATTAGAAAGAATAAATTCATTATCATCATCCTTTGTCGGATACGTTGAATAAAATTGAGAAATTCTAAGTATCATAGTGAATAAATTCTTTATCAGCATCATTTGCTGGATACGTCGGTTTACACTGTCAAAATCTAAGTATCAGAGTGATTAAATTCTATATCAACATCTATTTTCGGATATATAGGATAACATCGACAAAATTTAAGTATTATAGTGAATAAATGTTTTCTATAAACATCTCTGTGAATTACACCGGATAAAATAGACAAAATCTAAGTATCAGATTGAATAAATTCTTTATCAAAATCTTTTGTCGGATACGTCAGATAACATTGTCAAAATCCAAGTATCAAATTGAATAAATTCTTTTATCTACTTCCTTTGTCAGTTACATCAGATAACTTTCACAAAATCTAAGTATAAATTCTTCATCAGCATCATTTTCTGGATACATCGGTTAACATTATCAAAATCTAACTATTAGATTTATTATATTCTATATCAACATCTATTATCGGATACATAGGATAACAGTGACAAAATCTAAGTATTAGAGTGAACAAATGTTTTCTATCACCATCTCTGTCAATTGCATCGGATAAAATTGACAAAATCGAACTATAAGATTGAATAAAATCTTTATCAATATTTTTAGTTGGATACGCCAGATAACATTGTCAAAATCTAAGTATCAGAGTGAATAAATTTTTATCAACTTCTTTTGTCTGTTAAATCAGATAACATTCACAAAATCTAGGTATTAGAGTGAATAAATTCATTATCATCGTCTTTTGTCAGATATGCTTGATAAAATTGAGTAAATCTAAGCAGACAAATTCTTTATCAATGTCCTTTGATGGATACGTTTGATAAAATTGATAAAATCTAAGTATCAGAGTGAATACATTCTTCATTAACATTCTTTATCAATATCATTTCTCGGATACGTCGGATAAAATTGAAAAATTCTAAGTATCAGAGTGAATAAATTCTTTATCAACAACTTTTGTCAGATACATTGGATTAATTGACAAAATCTAAGCATCAGAGTGAATAAATTTTTTCCATTAGCATCTTTGTCGGATACATCGGATAAAATTGACAAAATCTAGGTATTAGAATGAATAAATTCATTATCATCATCTTTTGTCAGATACGATGGATAAAATTGAGAAATTCTAAGTATCATAGTGAATAAATACTTTATCAGCATCATTTGCTGGATACGTCGGTTAACACTATCAAAATCTAAGTATCGGATTGATTAAATAATGTATCAACATTTATACTCGGATACATAGGATAACATCGAAAAAATATAAGTATTAGAGTGAATAAATGTTTTCTATCAACATCTCTGTCAGTTACATCGGATAAAATTGAAAAAATATAAGTATCAGATTGAATAATTTCTTTATCAACATCTTTTGTCGGATACGTCGGATAACATTGTCAAAATCTAAGTATCAGAGTTAATAAATTATCTTATCAACTTCCTTTGTCGGTTACATCAGATAACATTCACAAAATCTAAGTATAAATTCTTTATCAGCATCATTTACTGGATACATCGGTTAACTTTATCAAAATCTAACTATTAGATTGATTAAATTCTATATCGACATCTATTCTCGGATACATAGGATAACATCGACAAAATCTAAGTATTAGAGTGAATAAGTGTTTTCTTTCAACATCTCTGTCAATTACATCGAATAAAATTGACAAAATTGAACTATCAGATTGAATGAATTCTTTATCAACATTTTTTGTCGGATACGCCGGATAACATTGTCAAAATCTAAGTATCAGAGTAGATAAATTCTTTTATCAACTTCCTTTGTCGGTTACATCAGATAACATTCACAAAATCTAAGTATCAGAGTGAATAAATTCTTTATCATCGTCTTTTGTTAGATCCGCCTGATAAAATGGAGAAAATCTAAGCATACAAAATTTTTATCAATGTCCTTTGATGGATACGTTTGATAAAATTGACAAGATCTAAGTATCAGAGTGAATACATTCTTTATTAACATTCTTTATCAACATCATTTCTCGGATACGTCGGATAAAATTGACAAATTCTAAGTATCAGAGTGAATAAATTCTTTATCAACATCTTTTTTCAGATACATCGGATAAAATTGACAAAATCTAAGTATCAGATTGAATAAATTCTTTATCAAATTCCTTTCTCGGATACATTGGATAACATTAGCAAAATATAAGTATTAGAGTGAATAATTTTTATCGTCATCTTTTTTGTCAGATGAATCCATCAGATAAAATTGATAAAATCTATGCTTCAGATTGGATAAATGACGAATTGAATAAATATTGACGGATACATAGGATAACATTGAGAAAATCTAAGTATCAGAGAGAATAAATTTTCTAATCAACATCTTTGTCAGATACAACGTATAAAATTTACAAAATCTAAGTATCAGAATGAATAAATGCTTTATAAACATCTTTTGTCGGATATGTCGGATAAAATTGATAAAATATAAGTATCAGGGTGAATAAATTATTTAACAGCATTCTATGCCGGATTCATAGGTTATCCGGATAAAATTGACAAAATCTAAGTATCAGATTGAATAAATTCTTTATCAGCATCTTTTTTCAGATATGTCGGATAACATTGTCAAAATCTAAGTACTAGGTTGAATGAGGTCTTTATAAACTTCTTTTTTAGGATATATCCGATTGCATTCAGAAAGTATAACTATGAGAGCCAATAAATCCTGCATCATCCTCATTTGTCAAATATGTTTGATAACATTAAAAAAAGCAAAATATGAGAGTGAATAAATTCCTTATCAGTGTCTTTTGACAGATGCGTTTAATATCATTGACAAAATCTAAGTGAATAAATTCCTTATTAAATTTTTTATCGACATCATTTGTCAGATACGTCGGATAACATTGACAAAATCTATGTATTAGAATGAATAAAATCTTTTTCAGCATCTTTTGTCCGATACGTTGAATAAAATTGACAAAATTTAAGTATCAGAGTGAACAAATTCCTTATCAACATCCTATGCTGGATACATCGGATAACATTATCAAAATCTAAGTATCAGAGTGATCAAATTCTATATTAACATCTTTTGTTGGATACATAGGATAACATTAACAAAATCTTAAGTGTCAGAGTGAATAAATTCTTTATCAACATCCTTTTCGGGATATGTGAGATAAAATTATCAAAATCTAAGTATCAGGGTGATTAAATTCTATATCAACAACCTTTTTTTGGATACATACGATAAAATTGACAAAATCTAAGTGTCAGAGTGAATAATTTTTTTTATCAATATCTTTTGTCAGATGCATCGGACAAAATTTGCAAAATCTAAGTATCAGAGTGAATAAATTCGTTATCAACGTGTTTATCGGATGCATCAGATAATATTAATAAAATCTAAGTTTTATTAATTTTGTCTTTATGCATCGTTGCATTGAATTTAGGTTAGTCTGGTTATAGATGGCAGCACACCCGCCCGGAAACACAGTGCCACTCTAAGTGAACCTAAGTTAACCTAACTTTTTGCATGTCTCTCTCACTATGACTTTGTCTCTGAGCGGGTGTGCTGCCATCTATAATCAGTTTAACCTAAATTTAACGTAACGATGCATAAAGTCAAATTAATAAAACTTAGATTTTATGAATGTTATCCGATGTTTCCAATTTTATTAAGCATATCTGACAAATGACGATGATAATGAATTTATTCACTCTGATACTTATATTTTGCAAATGTTTTCCGGTGTATCCAACATCAGGTGTTGATAAAGAATATATTCAATATGACGCTTGGATTTTATTAATTTAATCCGACTAATCCGACAAAAGATGCTGATAAATAATCTATTCAATTTGATACTTAGATTTCATCAATTTTATCCGGATATCCGATGTATCCGGCATAAGATGTTGATAAAGAATTTATTTGCTCTGATGTTTAGATTTTATAAATTTTATCCGACATATCCGACAAAAGATGTTGATAAAGCATTTATTCATTCTGATACTTAGATTTTTAAAATTTTATACGTTGTATCTGACAAAGATGTTGATAAAAAATATATTCTCTCTGATACTTAGATTTTCTTAATATTATCCTATATATCCGTCAATAGATGTTAATAAAGAATTTAATCACTCTGATACACACTGATACTTAGATTTTGTCAATGTTATCAACTAGTCCAACAAAGGATGTCGATAAAGAATTTAATCAATCTGATGCTTAGATTTTATCAATTTTATCCGATATATCTGACAAAAAAGATGATGATAAAAATTATTCACGCTGATACTTAGATTTTGTTAATGTTATCCAATGTATCCAAGAAAGGATGTTGATAAGGATTGTATTCAATTTCATACTTAGATTTTGTCAATTTTATGTGATGTATCTGACAAAAGATGTTGATAAAGCATTTATTCACTCTGATACTTAGAATTTGTCAATTTTATCTGACGTATCCGAGAAATGGTGTTGATAAAGGATGTTAATAAAGAATTTATTCACTCTGATACTTAGATTTTGTCAGTGTTATCAAACGTATCCATCGAAGGACATTGATAAAGAATTTGTATGCTTAAATTTTCTCCATTTTCTGAGGCGTATCTGACAAAAGACGTTGATAAAGAATTTATTTTCTTCAATACTTAGATTTTGTGAATGTTATCTGATGTAACCGACAAAGGAAGTTGATAAAAGAATTTTGTCACTCTGATACTTAGATTTTGACAATGTTATCCGGCGTATCCGACAAAAAATGTTGATAAAGAATTTATTCAATCTGATAGTTCGATTTTGTCAATTTTATTCGATGTAATTGACAGAAATTCTGACTGAAAAAATATATTCACTCTAATACTTAGATTTTGTCAATGTTATCCTATGTATCCGAGAATAGAGGTCGAAATAGAATTTCATCATTCGGACAGTTAAATTTTGATAGTGTTAACCGACTTATCCAGTAAATGATGCTGATGAAGAACTTATATTTAGATTTTGTGAGAGTTTTCTGATTTGAATGACAAAGGAAGTAGATAAAAAAATTTACTCAATTTGATACTTCGATTTTGACAATGTTATCCGACGTATCCGACAAAAGATGTTGATAAAGAATTTATTCAATCTGATACTTAGATATTGTCAATACTATCCGGATAACCGATGTATCCTGCTTAGGATGCTGATAAAGATTTTTTTCTCTCTGATACTTAAATTTTGTAAATGTTATCCGACATATCTGACAAAAAATGTTGATAAAGCATTAATTCATTCTGATACTTAGATTTTGTAAATTTTATACGTTATATCTGACAAAGATGTTGATAAAAAATGTATTCTCTCTGATACTTAAATTTACTCAATGTTATCCCATGTGTCCGTCAATAGATCTTGATAAAGAATTTAATCACTCTGATACACTCTGATACTTATATTTTGTCAATGTAGTCCAACGTATCCAACAAAGGATGTTGATAAAGAATTTATTGAATCTGATGCTTAGATTTTATCAATTTTATCCAATATATTTGACAAAAAAGATGATGATAAAAATTATTCACTCTGATACTTAGATTTTGTTAATGTTATCCAATGTATCCGAGAAAGGATATTGATAAAGAATGAATTCAATCTTATACTTAGATTTTGTCAATTAATCCAATGTATCTGACAAAAGTTGTTGATAAAGAATTTATTCACTCTGATACTTAGAATTTTTCAATTTTATCCGACGTATCCGAGAAATGATATTGATAAAGAATGTTAATGAAGAATGTATTCACTCTGATACTTAGATTTTATCAATGTTATCAAACGTGTCCATCAAAGGACATTGATAAAGAATTTGTATGCTTAGATTTTCTCAATTTTATCATGCGTATCTGACAAAAGACGATGATAAAGAATTTATTCACTCTGATACTTAGATTTTGTGAATGTTATCAGATGTAACCGACAAAGGAAGTTGATAAGAGAATTTATTCAATCTGAGAGTTCGATTTTGTCAATTTTATCCGATTAAATTGAGAGATATATTGATAGACAACATTTAGTCACTCTAATAGTTAGATTTTGTCGATTTTATCCTGTATATCCAAGAATAGATGTTGGTACAAAACTTTATCACACCGATGGTTAAATTTCAGTAGTGTTAACCAATTTATCCAGTAAATGATTCTGATAATGAATTTATACGTAAATTTTGTGAATGTTATCTGATGTAACCAACAAAGGAAGTTGACAAGAGAATTTATTCACTCTGATACTTAGATATTGTCAATTTTATCCGACAAAAGATGTTGATAAAGAAATTATTCAATCTGATACTTAGATTTTTTTAATTTTATCCGGTGTAACTGACAGAGATGTTTATAGACAACATTTATTCACTCTAAGACTTAGATTTTTTCGATGTTATTCTTTGTATCCGAGAATAAATGTGGAAATAGAATTTAATCACTCTGATACTTAGATTTTGATAGTGTTAACCGACGTATCCAGCAAATCATGCTGATAAAGAATTTATTCACTATGTTACTTAGAAAATAATAAAAAAACTTTCATAAAAATAAGTTTTTAAAAGAAAAGTAAAGGCAATTTTAAACTTAAGCTCAGGATATACAAATACCTTTTAAAATTCAAACTCAAAACGACCAGAAATTAGTATTAAAGAATAAATGAAACCCAAAACGAACAGAAATTAAATAAATAATCATAGCAAAAAACATACAACAAGTAATAATATAAATGAATAAATAGATCTTAAAGCGAGTAATGCTTCGATTGAATATGAAAATCTAGCTTAAAACGAAAACAAATATTTTGCTATTAAAGTATAAATGAAACTTAAAACGAACAAAAATTAAATAAACAATCAATGCGAACAAAACATACAATATATATTAGTGTAAATGAATAAATAAATCTTAAAACGAGTGAAACTTAAATTGAATATGCAAATCAAGTTTGAATCAAATAAAAGTAACTACAAGCAAAGGTTTGGGTATTGTCTCACTGCAGAAGCCGAAAACTTACTGCGTCATTGGCACTTTACTGAAAACAATTCTTCGAAATATTTTCACTTTTGTAACTTTAAGAAATAAAAAATTAATTAAGATTTTAGGGAATAAATATCAGCATATGTATATTAAATTGACAATGCACATTTTTTTTCAGTAAACTGATTTTAATTTTTTTTCAGTAAAGTACAAATTATATTCTGGCTTTTAGAAAGCACAGGGGTTTTGAAGCCTACTCACATTAATTTATGCTCGTTTTGAGTTTGACTCTAATATCTATTTTAATTTTTGTTCGTTTTGGGTTTCATTTATTTATTGATACTGATTTGGGGTAGTTGTATGCTTGGTAGATTATATGATAGTCCGGACGCCAGGTGTTGAAAATGTGAACCATACCATGACGGAATGGGGCTGCTACGAGAATTAGCCTACCCTCCACCTCCTAAATTGACCATGCGGATTCAAAAATACCAATGGCACTAACTTGCGAGGGGTGGAACACTCCGAAACTTGCCATTTAATTATATTTTGATGTTTTATGCAATAAAATACAGGTTCCACAAAGTGTGAGATACAGTTTTTTGCTCAAATAGAAATTCTTAGAAGACATAGAGTTTTTTCATAAGAAACTACCACGAGTAGTTAAAAAAAATGGCGCGCTTAAAAAAAAAATGGCAAAACATTATGAATCCTGAACAGTCTTGGAAAGAATAAGCATAACCATACTCACTATTAGATATATAATATTATTAATTTTTGAAACACCAATCAGTTCAAGTTTTAGTTTCACCGTAATTTTGATTTTAATTTTCAATGCTGTAAGAACTGGAAAATAATAAATTTATAATATACGAGTAATTCGTTTTCAGTGAAGAAACAATGACTCAACAGACTTTAGGTTTTTACAGTTAAGGAAGGGGGCAGTACCCAAATTTTAATTGTAGTGAAACTATATTTGTCTTGACCAAACTTTAAAAGAAATAATAGATTAAACTGAATATTTGATGTATAATGATATTGATTGCTGAACGCTCATCAGTTCAAACTTTTACTTTATTTTTATATTTATTTTTAGTATTAAGTACAAAAAAAAAAATTTGTAATATAAGTCGTTTTCAGTAAAGGGCCAATGACGCAGTAGGTTTTAGGCTTCTGCAGTGAGACGATACCCAAACTCTTGTTTGTAGTTATTTTTATTCGATTCAAACTTGATTTGCATATTCAATTTAAGTTTGACTCGTCTTAAGATTTATTTATTCATTTACACTAATATATATTGTGTGTTTTGTTCGCATTGATTGTTTATTTAATTTTTGTTCGTTTTAAGTTCATTTATACTTTCATAGCAAAATATTTTATTTCGTTTTAAGCTTGATTTTCATATTCAATCTAAGCATTACTCGCTTCAAGATTTATTTATTCATTTATATTATTACTTGTTGTATGTTTTTTGCTATGATTGTTTAATTAATTTCTGTTTGTTTTGGGTTTCGATTATTCTTTATTAGTAATTTCTGGTCGTTTTGAGTTTAAACTTTAACAGGTATTTGTATCTCCTGAGGTTAAGTTTAAAATGGCCTTTACTTTTCTTTGAAAAACTTATTTTTCGGGAAGTTTTTTTTTTTAATTAATTTTTGTTCGTTTTTGATTGCAAAAAGTTTCAAATTTTTTTGGCATGGGGTGGGGGGGGGGTGCTAACGGTCCGTTTATTCTTGACTTTAAAAAACGGATCTAGAACTTTAAATTTAAATCGAATGAGGCTTTTATCAAAGTCTATACGATTACCTCTTTGATAAAAACATTATAAATGAATAATAGTCAGTTTGCATAACTTGTGTACAGCGATTTATAACAATGAATGCATTGAAAAAATAGCTCCATTAAGATGTTTTAGATCATTCCACTTGCTGACACAGAGGGGTCATGACTGTTTGAACTTGACCTTATTAAGAATATGTGCGCCAAAGTAATTTTTTATCTATCACAGAGTGCATATTTTAACCTTATAATTGGATAATTATAATAGACTTCTTATGTGTTCTTCCCAAACAAAACCCCTTCCCATAAGTTATAAGCCCCCTTAATAAGTTATGCCCCAGGGCATAACTTACAACGCCTACCTCTGGGCCCTGGTCTGCTGTGTCGACACCGGAGTTTTTGTTATCAGAACTTTGAACTATTTTAACAAAATGTCTATCTCAAAATTTTTATCTGATGCATTGAGGGCGTGTAGGAGGGAGAGGGGCTATTTGCCCTTCAATCTCTTTTTAATCTTAAAAAGTGAACAAAAACTTTCAATTTCCAATCAAACGAGCCCTCTCTAAAGTTTATACGAGCATCCTTCCATAAGAAATAATATGAAGGATTCGGAGAATCCTTAAATTACAACCCTTGCCCTGAGGGCGTTGGGGGAGTTGTAATCCTCAGAGACCTAATTTCCAGAACTTAAAACTACGTTTAATAAAATGGCTGTCTTAAAATTTTGATTGGATGTGTTTGGAAAAAAGGTGGGCGTGAGAGGGGGGTTAGTTGCCCTCAAATCACTTTTGACTATTACAAAGGGCGCTAGTCCTCGGAATTTCCAATCGAATGAGCCTTTTTTGAAGTTTCTACGACACCGTCTTCTATAAAAACCTTATATGCCCCCAGGGCATAAATAAAACCCTTGCCCTGAGGGTTGTGGGGGATTGTCCTCCGCAAAAAAATCTTTTCTATCTGAAAATCAACTACGCTCAACAAAATGTATATCTCAAAATTTTGATTGGATGTGTTTGGGGAAATGAGAGGCGTGGAGGGGGGGGGATAGTTTCCCTCAAATCACTTTCGACTATTAAAAAGGCAAATAGCCCTTTGAATTTCCAATTGAATGTGCCTGTTTTGAAGTTTCTACGACAACGCCTTCTATAAAAACCTTATATGCCCCCAGGGCATAACTTAAAACTCTTGCCGAGGGTTGTGGGGGAGTGTCAGTAGAAATGACCCTAAAGGTCGTGACAGCACACCATATTTGGGCATAGAGTCCCTAGGGAGAACAGTAATCGGCGGGGGAATGTATTGATTCACGAAGGGGGAATTAAGAAACAAACATGGCTTCTTTGATCTTTAGGCGAACCTAACCTGAGAAATTGATTTACATAATCGGCGGGGGAATTATTGATTCACGAAAGGGGAATTAAGAAACATTATGGTTTCTTTGATCTTTAGGCTAACCTAACCTGAGAAATTGATTTACATAATCTGCAGGGGAATTATTGGTTCACGAAAGGGGAATTAAGAAACAAACATTATGGCTTCTTTAATCTTAGGTCTGAGGGATAAAAGTTCTTTAGGTCAGAGAGAAAAATTAATATTCTATTTTTAAATAGGGCTTCATTGATCTTTAGTGTCAGTTATTAGAAATGACATCACTTGTTATCTTGGAATTATGCGGGAGTCTAAAGAGATAGAAATTCTATTTTTAAATACGGCTTGACTGAGCTTTAAGTTGTAGAGATAAATTGATATTCTAACGAAACATTAATAGTGTAGCTAGGAACGTTTATGAGATGAAGAGATTAACATAGGAAAGGGTTTCCTAGAAATTTGAAATGTGACAGCGCAGGGATGCCAAAAACAAAAGGAACACACAGAAATTACTTTTAGGGGATTATTTGGGTGAAACGGTTTTAAACATTTTAGGGAATTATTTCGGCGAAACAGTTAGAGAAATTTTAAAAGATGATTCTAGAAAATATTTTAGAAGAGGTTTTGAGTGTGGTCGTTATAGTAAACAAGTTCTATTTGAACAGTGTCGTGAGGTCCTCTACCCCAACCCCAAAGGCCCCCGGTCCCTCTAATGCCCCTCGAGCCCCCAAAGACCACCGGTACCCCTTCCCCCCATTTTTTAAAATAATTTTGAATTTTTTAACATGGTATTTTTTTAACTTTTTTACGTATCTTAAAATGACATGAAATATGCTTACGGCTCTACCAATCGTACTCTATGCTTCTTCATAGGCACGACGCGGCTTTCCCATTGGTACTCTATGGCAGGTTATCGACACTATCTAGTTTAATGCGTGCATTAAATCAGTATGTTTTACGCAGTGGAAGGATAAACACACAATTCATATCTGTAAAAAGTGAAGATGAATTATTCGACGAAAGTATGTGCATATGATAAAATCATCGTCGTGTTGAATGCTGACAAGGAGAAATACCTGAACTATGAAACGAGTGCGAGTGGTAACACTATTGGAAATGTATGCATGCATTGTCATGAAAGCGAGAAGTTAGATTCCTTTGGAGTACCCAAGAATTTCCATCATGCAAACGGTGGATATGCGAGAGTAACATTACCAGAGAAAGTAGTACTCAAAGAGAATGCCAACGTAAAAATAATAGTTGATGAAGAGGGACAACTTCTAGCTAATGGTTCTGGTAGCATGTTAGCCGTTGATAGATCTTATCGATACCTTTCCGGTGTTAGCATTCGAATGAAAGCAAAGGGAAAAAGAAGGCATGCATACAGCTGCACCAACATCATAAATCATATCTTGTCAATGTGTCAAAACTGCGATCTATGTAAAAATAATGTGACAATAGACAATGAAATCGTAGGCAGAATAAAAAGGACATTATCAGACAAAATCATCAATGAATATAAAGATGAATTGACGGAGAGTGACGCGTAAGTGTACTAATAATGTATAATAATGTATTTAACGTATTTTTACATTAATATTCTACGTGTCATTATTTCATTAAAGATATCTTATGAATTATTTTGTTAAGTGTTCATTATTTTTTAGGGTATGCTAGAACGTCAAACGTTCAGAATATCTATTAAAAGGGTCAGAGATGTGAGAAAAAGAATTTTTAGAGATAAAGATACTACTAGCAGGCTCAATTTTTCATAGAAGATAGAAAAGTTCATGATCTCTTCTGAATTTTACCAAAGAACAGAATTCAATTCTAATTTCTTCAGAGAAAACAAAAATCTTCCACTTCAGTTCTTTATTTCTCAAAGACATAAAGAAATTTAAAGTTCAATTCTAAATTTTTCGGTGGAAGATAGAAAAAGTAATACCATACTTGTGAATATTTTCTCGAAGAGATGAAAAATTTAAAATACTGTTCCAAATTTTTCACAGAAGATAAAAAAGTTCAAGTTCTCTTCGGAATTTTATCAAAGAACACAATTCAATTCTAATTTCTCCAGAGTAAAATAAAAATCTTCCACTTCAGTTCTTTATTTCACAAAGACATAAAGAAATTTAAAGTTCAATTCTAAAATTTTCGGTGGAAGATAGAAAAAGTAATACCATACTTGTGAATATTTTCCCGGAAGATAAAAAGTTTTAGTTCAATTTGAAATTTTCTCAATGAAGTGAAGAAAAGTTCAAGTTCTCTTCTGAACTTTACCAAAGAACACATTTCAATTCTAATTTCTCCAGAGAAAACAAAAATCTTCCACTTAAGTTCTTTATTTCACAAAGACATAAAGAAATTTAAAGTTCAATTCTAAATTTTTCGGCGGGAGATAGAAAAATAAATACCATACTTGTGAATATTTTCACGGAAGATATAAAAAGTTCTAGTTCAATTTAAAATTTTCTCAACGAAGTGAAGAAAAGTACAAGTTCTCTACTGAATTTTACCAAAGAAATTAATTCAATTCTAATTTCTCCAGAGAAAACAAAAATCTTCCACTTAAGTTCTTTATTTCACAAAGACATAAAGAAATTTAAAGTTCAATTCTAAATTTTTCAGCGGACGATAGAAAAAGTAATACCATGCTTGTGAATATTTTCACGGACGATAAAAAGTTCTAGTTCAATTTACAATTTTCTCAAAAAAGTGAAGAAAAGTTCAAGTTCTCTTCTGAATTTTACTAAAGAACACAATTGAATTCTAATTTCACCAGAGAAAATAAAAATCTTCCACTTCAGTTCTTTATTTCACAAAGACAAAGAAATTTAAAGTTCAATTCTAAATTTTTCGGTGGAAGATAGAAAAAGTAATACCATACTTGTGAATATTTTCACGGAAGATAAAAAGTTCTAGTTCAATTTAAAATTTTCTCAACGAAGTGAAGAAATGTTCTAGTTCTCTTCTGAACTTTACCAAAAAACACACTTCAATTATAATTTCTCCAGAGAAAATAAAAATCTTCCACTTAAGTTCTTTATTTCACAAAGACATAAAGAAATTTAAAGTTCAATTCTAAATTTTTCGGTGGAAGATAGAAAAAGTAATACCATACTTGTGAATATTTTCCCGTAAGATAAAAATTTCTAGTTAAATTTACAACTTTCTCAACTAAGTGAAGAAAAGTTCAAGTTCTCTTCTGAATTTTACTAAAGAACACAATTCAATTCTAATTTCACCAGAGAAAATTAAAATTTCCCACTTCAGTTCTTTATTTCACAAGGACATAAAGAAATTTAAAGTTCAATTCTTAATTTTTCGGTGGAAGATAGAAAAAGTAATAACATACTTGTGAATATTTTAACGGAAGATAAAAAGTTCTAGTTCAACTTAAAATTTTCTCAACGAAGTGAAGAAAAGTTCAAGTTCTCTTTTGAACTTTACCAAAGAACACACTTCAATTCTAATTTCTCGAGAGAAAATAAAAATCTTCCACTTAAGTTCTTAATTTCACAAAGACAAAGAAATTTAAAGTTCAATTCTAAATTTTTCGGTGGAAGATGGAAAAAGTAATACCATACTTGTGAATATTTTCACGGAAGATAAAAAAGTTCTAGTTCAATTTAAAATTTTCTCAACGAAGTCAAGGAAACTTCAAGTTCTCTTCTGAATTTTCTCAATGAAAAAGAAATTAGTCATTGATCATTTCTATTTTTCCAAATAATATAAAAATTTTCCACTTTAGTTCAGATCTGTCTCGAAGAGATGAAAAATTTAAAATACTGTTCCAAATTTTTCACAGAAGATAAAAAAGTTCAAGTTCTCGTCAGAATTTTACCAAAGAACACAATTCAATTCTAATTTCTCCAGAGAAAAAAAATCTTCCACTTCAGTTCTTTATTTCACAAAGACATAAAGAAATTTAGAGTTCAATTCTAAATTTTTCTGTGGAAGATATAAAAAGTAAGACCATACTTGTGAATATTTTCACGGAAGATGAAAAGTTCTAGTTCAATTTTAAATTTTCTCAACGAGGTGAAGAAAAGTTCGTTCTCTACTGAATTTTACCAAAGAACACAATTCAATTCTAATTTATCCAGAGAAAATAAAAATCTTCCACTTAAGTTCTTTATTTCACAAAGACATAAAGAAATTTAAATTTCAATTCTAAATTTTTCAGTGGAAGATAGAAAAAGTAATACCATACTTGTGAATATTTTCCCGGAAGATAGAAGGTTCTAGTTCAATTTAAAATTTTCTCAACAAAGTGAAGAAGAATTCAAGTTCTCTTCTGAATTTTACCAAAGAACACATTTCAATTCTAATTTCACCAGAGAAAATAAAATCTTCCACTTCAGTTCTTTATTTCACAAAGACATAAAGAAATTTAAAGTTCAATTCTAAATTTTTCGGTGGAAGATAGAAAAAGTAATAGCATACTTGTGAATATTTTCATGGAAGATAAAAAGTTCTAGTTCAATTTAAAATTTTCTCAACGAAGTGAAGAAAAGATCAAGTTCTCTACTGAATTTTACCAAAGAACACAATTCAATTCTAATTTCTCCAGAGAAAACTAAAATCTTCCACTTAAGTTCTTTATTTTACAATGACATAAAGAAATTTAGAGTTCAATTCTAAATTTTACGGTGGAAGATAGAAAAAGTAATACCATACTTGTGAATATTTTCCCGGAAGATAAAAAGTTCTAGTTCAATTCAAAATTTTCTCAACGAAGTGAAGAAGAATTCAAGTTCTCTTCTGAATTTTAATAAAAAACACAATTCAATTCTAATTTCACCAGAGAAAATAAATATCTTCCACTTAAGTTCTTTATTTCATAAAGACGTAAAGAAATTTAAAGTTTCATTCTAAATTTTTCGGTGGAAGATAGAAAAAGTAATACCATACTTGTGAATATTTTCTCAAAGAGATGAAAAATTTAAAGTACTATTCCAAATTTTTCACAGAAGATGAAAAAGTTCAAGTTCTCTTCGGAATTTTACCTAAGAACAAAATTCAATTCTAATTTCTCCAGAGAAAACAAAAATCTTCCACTTCAGTTCTTTATTTCACAAAGACATAAAGACATAAAAAGACATTTAGAGTTCAATTCTAAATTTTTCGGTGGAAGATAGAAAAAGTAATACCATTCTTGTGAATATTTTCCCGGAAGATAAAAAGTTCTAGTTCAATTTAAAATTTTCTCAACCAAGTGAAGAAAAATTCAAGTTCTCTTCTGAATTTTACCAAAGAACACAATTCAATTCTAATTTCACCAGAGAAAATCAAAATCTTCCACTTCAGTTCTTTATTTCACAAAGAGGTAAAGAAATTTATAGTTAAATTCTAAATTTTTCGGTGGAAGATAGAAAAAGTAATACCATACTTGTGAATATTTTCCCGGAAGATAAAAAGTTCTAGTTCAATTTAAAATTTTCTCAACGAAAAGAAGAAAAATTCAAGTTCTCTTCTGAATTTTACCAAAGAACACATTTCAATTCTAATTTCACCAGAGAAAATAAAAATCTTCCACTTCAGTTCTTTATTTCACAAAGACATAAAGAAATCTAAAGTTCAATTCTAAATTTTTCGGTGGAAGATAGAAAAAGTAGTACCATACTTGTGAATATTTTCTCGAAGAGATGAAAAGTTTAAAATACTGTTCCAAATTTTTCACAGAAGATAAAAAAGTTCAAGTTCTCTTCGGAATTTTACCAAAGAACACAATTCAATTCTAATTTCTCCAGAGAAAATAAAGATCTTCCACTTCATTTCTTTATTTCACAAAGACATAAAGAAATTTAGAGTACAATTATATATTTTTCGGTGGAAGATAGAAAAAGTAATAACATTCTTGTTATTATTTTATCAGAAGAAAAAAAGTTCTAGTTCAATTTTAAATTCTCTCAACGAAGTGAAAAAAAATTTAAGTTCTCTTCTGAATTTTACCAGAGAACACAATTCAATTCTAATTTCACCAGAGAAAATCAAAATCTTCCGATTAAGTTCTATATTTCACAAAGAGGTAAAGAAATTTAAAATTCAATTCTAAATTTTTCGGAGGAAGATAGAAAAAGTAATACCATACTTGTGAATATTTTCCCTGAAGATAAAAAGTTTTAGTTCAATTTACAGTTTTCTCAACGAAGTGAAGAAAAATTCAAGTTCTCTTCTGAATTTGACCAAAGAACACACTTCAATTCTAATTTCACCAGAGAAAATAAAAATCTTCCACTTCAGTTCTATATTTCACAAAGACATAAAGAAATTTAAAGTTCAATTCTAAATTTTTCGGTGGAAGATAGAAAAAGTAGTACCATACTTGTGAATATTTTCTCGAAGAGATGAAAAATTTAAAATACTGTTCCAAATTTTTCACAGAAGATAAAAAAGTTCAAGTTCTCTTCGGAATTTTACCAAAGAACACAATTCAATTCTAATTTCTCCAGAGAAAATAAAAATCTTCCACTTCAGGTCTTTATTTCACAAAGACATAAAGAAATTTAAAGTTCAATTCTAAATTTTTTGGTGAAAGATAGAAAAAGTAATACCATACTTGTGAATATTTTCCTGGAAGATAAAAAGTTCTAGTTCAATTTAAAATTTTCTCAACGAAGTGAAGAAAAGTTCAAGTTCTCTTCTGAACTTTACCAAAGAACACGCTTCAATTCTAATTTCTCCAGAGAAACCAAAAATCTTCCACTTAAGTTCACTATTTCACAAAGACATAAAGAAATTTAAAGTTCAATTCTAAATTTTTCGGCGGGAGATAGAAAAATTAATACCATACTTGTGAATATTTTCACGGAAGATAAAAAGTTCTAGTTCAATTTAAAATTTTCTCAACGAAGAGAAGGAAAGTTCAATTTCTCTACTGAATTTTACCAAAGAACACAATTCAATTCTAATTTCTCCAGAGAAAATAAAAATCTTCCACTTAAGTTCTTTATTTCACAAAGACATAAAGAAACTTAAAGTTCAATTCTAAATTTTTCGGTGGAAGATAGAAAAAGTAATACTATACTTGTGAATATTTTCCCGGAAGATAAGAAGTTCTAGTTCAATTTATAATTTTCTCAACGAATTGAAGAAAAGTTCAAGTTCTCTTCTGAATTTTACTAAAGAACACAATTCAATTCTAATTTCACCAGAGAAAATAAAAATCTTCCACTTCAGTTCTTTATTTCACAGGGACATAAAGAAATTTAAAGTTCAATTCTAAATTTTTCGGTGGAAGATAGAAAAAGTTATACATTGATTTTGAATCTTCGACATGAAGATAAGGTGCATCACTTTAATTCTGAGTTTTCTCGAAGAAGTGCAAAATGTTCAAGTTCTCTTCTGAATTTTCTTAAAGAAGTGAAAAAAGTTAGCTCAATTCTGAATTTTACCAATGAAAATGAAAAAAGCTTCCACTTCAGTTCTTAATTTCTCAAAGACATAAAAAATTCAAAGTTCTCTTCTAATTTTTCCAAGAAAATAAAAGGTTCCCCTTCAGTTCTGGTTTTTTCTCAAAGAGATGAAAAATTTAAAGTTCTGTTCAAATTTTAAATTAAATTTTAGCTCCTTTGTCTTATGGATTTACCCCTCAAATTTTTAAATTAGAAAATGAGTGACTCGTTCTATTATTAAAGACAATCGTTCAAACTCGTTCATCTAACCCCCAAAACAATAGGTTAGGTTAGGTATAAATAAATATTAATAAATAAATAGAAACATTTCTACATGTTTAAGTTAGGTTAGGTTAGGTTTACTTATCATGAGCGCTCATGATAAGTTAACCTAACCTTTTCTGGCGAGTATGGTTAGGTTAGGCTAGATTAAGTTAGGTTAGATTAGGTTAAGCTAGGTTAGGTTAGCCTACGTACGCTTCACTTAGGTTAGCTTAGGTTAGGTGAGAGACAGGCAAAAAGTTAGGTGTATGATTAGGTTAGGTTAGGTTAGATTAAGTTAGGTTAGGCTAGGTTAGCCTACGTACGCGCGCGTACGTAGGCTAACTTAGCCTAACCTAACTTAACCTAACCTAACTTAATCTAACCTAACCTAATCATACACCTAACTTTTTGCCTGTCTCTCACCTAACCTAAGCTAACCTAAGTGAAGCGTACGTAGGCTAACCTAACCTAGCTTAACCTAATCTAACCTAACTTAATCTAGCCTAACCTAACCTAACCATACTCGCCAAAAAATGTTAGGTTAACTTATCATGAGAGCTCATGATAAGATAAACTAACCTAACCTAACTTAAACAAGTAGAAATGTTTCTATTTATTTATTAATATTTATTTATACCTAACCTAACCTATTGTTTTGGAGGTTAGATGAACGAGTTTGAACGATTGTCTTTAATAATAGAACGAGTCACTCATTTTCTAATTTAAAAATTTGAGGGGTAAATCCATAAGACAAAGGAGCTAAAATTTAATTTCAAATTAGAATAGAACTTTAAATTTTTCATCTCTTTGAGAAAAAACCAGAACTGAAGGGGAACCTTTTTATTTTCTTGGAAAAATTAGAAGAGAACTTTGAATTTTTTATGTCTTTGAGAAATTAAGAACTGAAGTGGAAGCTTTTTTCATTTTCATTGGTAAAATTCAGAATTGATCTAACTTTTTTCACTTCTTTAAGAAAATTCAGAAGAGAACTTGAACATTTTGCACTTCTTCGAGAAAACTCAGAATTAAAGTGATGCACCTTATCTTCATGTCGAAGATTCAAAATCAATGTATAACTTTTTCTATCTTCCACCTAAAAATTTAGAATTGAACTGTAAATTTCTTTATGTCCTTGTGAAATAAAGAACTATAGTGAAAGATTTTTTTTTTCTCTGGTGAAATTAGAATTGAATTGTGTTCTTTAGTAAAATTCAGAAGAGAACTTAAAATTTTCTTCACTTCGTTGAGAAAATTGTAAATTGAACTAGAACTTTTTATCTTCCGGGGAAAATATTCACAAGTATGGTATTACTTTTTCTATCTTCCACCGAAAAATTTAGAATTGAACTTTAAATTTCTTTATGTGTTTGTGAAATAAAGAACTTAACTGGAAGATTTTTATTTTCTCTGGAGAAATTAGAATTGAATTGTGTTCTTTGGTAAAGTTCAGAAGAGAACTTGAACTTTTCTTCACTTCGTTGAGAAAATTTTAAATTGAACTAGAACTTTTTATCTTCCGTGAAAATATTCACAAACTTGGTATTAATTTTTCTATCTCCCGCCGAAAAATTTAGAATTGAACTTTAAATTTCTTTATGTCTTTGTGAAATAATGAACTTAAGTGGAAGATTTTTGTTTTCTCTGGAGAAATTAGATTTGAAGTGTGTTCTTTGGTAAAGTTCAGAAGAGAACTTGAAGTTTTCTTCACTTCGTTGAGAAAATTGTAAATTGAACTAGAACTTTTGATCTTCCGGGAAAATATTCACAAGTATGGTATTACTTTTTCTATCTTCAACCGAAAAATTTAGAATTGAACTTTAAATTTCTTTATGTCTTTGCGAAATAAAGAACTGAAGTGGAAGATTTTTATTTTCTCTGGAGAAATTAGAATTGAATTGTGTTCTTTGGTAAAATTCCGAAGAGAACTTGAACTTTTTTATCTTCTGTGAAAAATTTGGAACAGTATTTTAAATTTGTTATCTCTTCGAGAAAATATTCACAAGTATGGTACTACTTTTTCTATCTCCCACCGAAAAATTTAGAATTGAACTTTAAATTTCTTTATGTCTTTGTGAAATAAAGAACTGAAGTGGAAGATTTTTATTTTCTCTGGTGAAATTAGAATTGAAATGTGTTCTTTGGTAAAATTCAGAAGAGAACTTGAATTTTTCTTCACTTCGTTGAGAAAATTTTAAATTGAACTAGAACTTTTGATCTTCCTGGAAAATATTCACAAGTATATATCTTCCACCGAAAAATTTAGAATTGAACTTTAAATTTCTTTATGTCTTTGTGAAATAAAGAACTTAAGTGGAAGACTTTTATTTTCTATGGTGAAATTAGAATGGAATTGTGTTCTTTGGAAAAATTCAGAAGAGAACTTGAACTTTTCTTCTCTTCGTTGAGAAAGTTTAAAATTGAACTAGAACTTTTTATCTTCCGGGAAAATATTCACAAGTATGGTATTACTTTTTCTATCTTCCACCGAAAAATTTAGAATTGAACTCCAAATTTCTTTATGTCTTTGTGAAATAAAGAACTGAAGTGGAAGATTTTTGTTTTTTCTGGAGAAATTAGAATTGAATTTTGTTCTTTGGTAAAATTCCGAAGAGAACTTGAACTTTTTTATCTTCTGTGAAAAATTTGGAACAGTATTTTAAATTTCTCATCTCTTCGAGAAAATATTCACAAGTATGGCATTACTTTTTCTATCTTCCACCGAAAAATTCAGAATTGAACTTTAAATTTCTTTATGTCTTTGTAAAATAAAGAACTTAAGTGGAAGATTTTTATTTTCTCTGGTGAAATTAGAATTGAATTGTGTTCTTTGGTAAAATTCAGAAGAGAACTTGAACTTTTCTTCACTTCGTTGAGAAAATTGTAAATTGAACTAGAACTTTTTATCTTCCGGGAAAATATTCACAAGTATGGTATTACTTTTTCTATTTTCCACCGAAAAATTTAGAATTGAACTTTAAACTTCTTTATGTCTTTGTGAAATAAAGAACTTAAGTGGAAGATTTTTATTTTATCTGGAGAAATTAGAATTGAATTGTGTTCTTTGGTAAAATTCAGTAGAGAACTTGAACTTTTCTTCTCTTCGTTGATAAAATTTTAAATTGAACTAGAACTTTTTATCTTCCGTGAAAATATTCACAAGTTTGGTAATAATTTTTCTATCTCCTGCGGAAAAATTTAGAATTGAACTTTAAATTTCTTTATGTCTTTGTGAAATAATGAACTTAAGTGGAAGATTTTTGTTTTCTCTGGAGAAATTAGAATTGAAGTGTGTTCTTTGGTAAAGTTCAGAAGAGAACTTGAACTTTTCTTCACTTCGTTGAGAAAATTTTAAATTGAACTAGAACTTTTGATCTTCCGGGAAAATATTCACAAGTATGGTATTACTTTTTCTATCTTCCACCGAAAAATTTAGAATTGAAGTTTAAATTTCTTTATGTCATTGCGAAATAAAGAGCTGAAGTGGTAGATTTTTATTTTCTCTGAAGAAATTAGAATTGAATTGTGTTCTTTGGTAAAATTCCGAAGAGAACTTGAACTTTTTTATCTTCTGTGAAAAATTTGGAACAGTATTTTAAATTTGTTATCTCTTCGAGAAAATATTCACAAGTATGGTACTACTTTTTCTATCTCCCACCGAAAAATTTAGAATTGAACTTTAAATTTCTTTATGTCTTTGTGAAATGAAGAACTGAAGTGGAAGATTTTTATTTTCTCTGGTGAAATTAGAATTGAATTGTGTTCTTTGGTAAAATTTAGAAGAGAACTTGAATTTTTCTTCACTTCGTTGAGAAAATTTTAAATTGAACTAGAACTTTTTATCTTCCGGGAAAATATTCACAAGTATGGTATTACTTTTTCTATCTTCCACCGAAAAATTTAGAATTTAACTTTAAATTTATTTATGTATTTGTGAAATAAAGAAATTAAGTGGAATATTTTGATTTTCTCTGGTGAAATTACAATTGAATTGTGTTCTTTGGTAAAATTCAGAAGAGAACTTGAATTTTTCTTCACTTCGTTGAGAAAATTTCAAATTGAACTAGAACTTTTTATCTTCCGGGAAAATATTCACAAGTATGGTATTACTTTTTCTATCTTCCACCGAAAAATTTAGAATTGAACTCCAAATTTCTTTATGTATTTGTGAAATAAAGAACTGAAGTGGAAGATTTTTGTTTTTTCTGGAGAAATTAGAATTGAATTTTGTTCTTTGGTAAAATTCCGAAGAGGACTTGAACTTTTTTATCTTCTGTGAAAAGTTTGGAACAGTCTTAAAAATTTTTAATCTCTTCGAGAAAATATTCACAAGTATGGTATTACTTTTTCTATCTTCCACGGACGAATTTAGAATTGAACTTTAAATTTCTTTATGTCTTTGCAGAATAAAGAACTTAAGTGGAAGATTTTTGTTTTCTCTGGTGAAATTAGAATTGAATTGTGTTCTTTGGTAAAATTCAGTAGAGAACTTGAATTCTTCTTCACTTCGTTGAAAAAATTTTGAATTGAACTAGAACTTTTTATCTTCCGTGAAAATATTCAGAAGTATGGTATTACTTTTTCTATCTTCCACCGAAAAATTTAGAATTGAACTCTAAATTTCTTCATGTCTTTGTAAAATAAAGAACTTAAGTGGAAGATTTTAGTTTTCTCTGGTGAAATTAGAATTGAAGTGTGTTCTTTTGTAAAATTCAGTGGAGAACTTGAACTATTGTTCACTTCGTTGAGAAAATTTTAAATTGAACTATAACTTTTTACCTTCCGTGAAAATATTCACACGTATGGTATTAGTTTTTCTATCTTCAACCGACAATTTTAGAATTGAACTTTAAATTTCTCTATTTCTTTGTGAAATAAAGAACTTAAATGGAAGATTTTTATTTTCTCTGGAAAAATTAGAATTGAAGTGTGTTCTTTGGTAAAGTTCAGAAGAGAACTTGAACTTTACTTCACTTCGTTGAGAAAATTTTAAATTGAACTAGAACTTTTTATCTTCCGTGAAAATATTCACAAGTATGGTATTACTTTATCTATCTTTCATCAAAAATTATATAATTGAACTTTAAATTTCTTTATGTCCTTGTGAAATGAAGAACTGAAGTGGAAGATTTTTATTTTCTCTGGAGAAATTAGAATTGAATTGTGTTCTTTGGTGAAATTCCGACGAGAACTTGAACTTTTTTCATCTTCATGTGAGAAAATTTGGAACAGTATTTCTGAAAATATTCACAAGTATGGTATTACTATTCTATCTTCGACGACAAATCTAGAACTAAAGTGGAAAATTTTTATATTATTTGGAAATAAGACTAGGGAAATTTTGATTTTCAATGACTAATTGTCTTGTGTTCATTGAGTAAAATTCAGAAGAGAACTTGAAGTTTCCTTGACTTCGTTGAGAAAATTTTAAATTGAACTAGAACTTTTTATCTTCCTTGAAAATATTCACAAGTATGGTATTACTTTTTCTTTCTTCCACCGAAAAATTTAGAATTTAACTTTAAATTTCTTTATGTCTTTGTGAAATAAAGAACTTAAGTGGAAGATTTTTATTTTCTCTGAAGAAATTAGAATTGAAGTTTGTTCTTTGGTAAATTTCAGAAGAGAACTTGAACTTTACTTCACTTCGTTGAGAAAATTTTAAATTGAACTAGAACTTTTTATCTTCCGTGAAAATATTCACAAGTATGGTATTACTTTTTCTATCTTCCACAGAAAAATTCAGAATTAAACTTTAAATTTCTTTATGTCTTTGTGAAATACAGAACTTAAGTGAAAGATTTTTGTTTTCTCTGGAGAAATTAGAATTGAAGTGTTTTCTTTGGTAAAGTTCAGAAGAGAACTTGAACATTTCTTCACTTCGTTGAGAAAATTTTAAATTTAACTAGAACTTTTTATATTTCTTTAAAATATTCACAAGAATGATATTACTTTTACTATATTCAACCGAAAAATGTAGAATTGAACTTTAAATTTCTGTATGTCCTTGTGAAATATTGAACTGCAGTTGAAGATTTTTATTTTCTCTGGTGAAATTAGAATTGAATTGTGTTCGTGAGTAAAATTGAGAATAGAAATTGAACTTTTCTTCACTTCGTTGTCAAAATGTTGAATTGAACTATAATTTTTAATTTTTTGAAAAAATATTCACAAGTTTAGTATCACTTTTTCTCTCCTCCACCGAAAAATTTAGAATTGAACTTTAAATTTCTTTATGTCTTTGTGAAATAAAGTACTTAAGTGGTAGATTTTTGTTTTCTCTGGAGAAATTAGAATTGAAGTGTTTTGCTTGGTAAACTTCAGAAGAGAACTTGAACATTTCTTCACTTCGTTGAGAAAATTTTAAATTTAACGAACTTTTTATCTTCCGTTAAAATATTCACAAGTATGGTATTACTTTTACTATATTCCACAGAAAAATTTAGAATTGAACTTTAAATTTCTTTATGTCCTTGTGAAATAAAGAACTGAAGTGGAAGATTTTTATTTTTTCTGGTGAAATTAGAATTGAATTGTGTTCTTTAGTAAAATTCAGAAGAGAATTTGAACTTTTCTTCACTTCATTGAGAAAATTGTAAATTGAACTAGAACTTTTTATCTTCCGGGAAAATATTCACAAGCATGGTATTACTTTTTCTATCTTCCACTGAAAAATTTAGAATTGAACTTTAAATTTCTTTATGTCTTTGTGAAATAAAGAACTTAAGTGGAAGATTTTTGTTTTCTCTGGAGAAATTAGAATTGAATTAATTTCTTTGGTAAAATTCAGTAGAGAACTTGTACTTTTCTTCACTTCGTTGAGAAAATTTTAAATTGAACTAGAACTTTTTATCTTCCGTGAAAATATTCACAAGTATGGTATTAATTTTTCTATCTCCCGCCGAAAAATTTAGAATTGAACTTTACATTCCTTTATGTCTTTGTGAAATAAAGAACTTAAGTGGAAGATTTTTGTTTTCTCTGGAGAAATTAGAATTGAAGTGTGTTCTTTGGTAAAGTTCAGAAGAGAACTTGAACTTTTCTTCACTTCGTTGAGAAAATTTTAAATTGAAGTATATCTTTTTATCTTCTGGGAAAATAGTCACAAGTATGGTATTACTTTTTCTATCTTTCACTGGAAAATGTAGAATTGAACTTTAAATTTCTTTATATCCTTGTTAAATGAAGAACTGAATCGGAAGATTTTTATTTTCTTTGGAGAAATTAGATTTGAATTGTGTTCTTTGGTAAAATTCCGACGAGAACTTGAACTTTTTTATCTTCTGTGTAAAATTTGGAACAGTATTTTAAATTTTTCATCTCTTCGAGAAAATATTCACAAGTATGGTATTACTTTTTCTATCTTCCACCGAAAAATTTAGAATTGAACTTTAAATTTCTTTATGTCTTTGTGAAATAAAGAACTGAAGTGGAAGATTTTTGTTTTCTCTGGAGAAATTAGAATTGAATTCTGTTCTTTGGTAAAATTCAGAAGAGATCATGAACTTTTCTATCTTCTATGAAAAATTGAGCCTGCTAGTAGTATCTTTATCTCTAAAAATTCTTTTTCTCACATCTCTGACCCTTTTAATAGATATTCTGAACGTTTGACGTTCTAGCATACCCTAAAAATAATGAACACTTTACAAAATAATGCATAAGATATTTTTAATGAAATAATGACATGTAGAATATTAATATAAAAATACGTTAAATACATTATTATACATTATTAGTACACTTGCGCGTCACTCTCCGTCCATTCATCTTTATATTCATTGATGATATTGTCTGCTAATGTCCTTTTTATTCTGCCTACGATTTAACTGTCTACTGTCACATTATTTTTACATAGATAGCAGTTTTGACACATTGACAAGATATGATTTATGATGTTGGTGCAGCTGTATGCATGCCTTCTTTTTCCCTTTGCTTTCATTCGAATGCTAACACCGGAAAGGTATCGATAAGATCTATCAACGGCTAACATGCTACCAGAACCATTAGCTAGAAGTTGTCCCTCTTCATCAACTATTATTTTTACGTTGGCATTCTCTTTGAGTACTACTTTCTCTGGTAATTTTACTCTCGCATATCCACCGTTTGCATGATGGAAATTCTTGGGTACTCCAAAGGAATGTAACTTCTCGCTGTCATGACAATGCATGCATACATTTCCAATAGTGTTACCACTT